>NC_077227.1:702225781-702458281 GCF_027887165.1 Monodelphis domestica | reverse complement strand
CTTTCTTTCTTTCTTTTTCTAAAAATTTTAGTAGGAAAAAATACCCTCATTACCCCTAGTTTATATCTCCTAACACACACCCGAAGATACAATCACTTACAAGCAGAAACACACATATTATAAATATACACTTGTGCATGCAACTCCATGCAAATGTGTATGCATGTGCATATATGCACACACATGCACACACACATATACCCTTTCCTGAGTTTGCATTGCTTCTTTGTATGCTTAGACACCTCTTTGACTCAAAACATAGACTCAGAGGCTCTCAGACATGGAAGGTATTTCTGAGGGCATCTAGTTGAACTCATTCCTGAAGAATGAACACTGTCTGCAACATTCTTGACAAATGGCCATTCAGTCTTCACTTGAAAACCTCCAGGGTTAGGGAGTTCACTACCTTAAAGGCAGCCCTTTCCATTTTTGAAAAATCCTTATTGTTAGTAAGGTTTTCCTTAGTTGGAACCCAAGTCTTCCTCCTTTTATTATTTATCTTTCTACCCTGTGATTCCAATCAGAATGAGTCTAACATTCCTCCCAATTGCTAACTTTGAAATATGTAAAAGCCAAGATCATATCTCCTCTAAGTTTTTCTTCTTCAGGTTAAATATTTCTAGTTTCTTCCCATGACTTTAAGGCCAGCAACCTCGTTTTCTTCCTTTGGATGGACTCCAGACGATTAATAGTCTTTCTAAAATGTGACATCATTAACTTGACACAGTATTTCAAAAATGATATGGCCAGGGCAGAGGATAATCAATCAAGTAGCCCAAAGCATTGATTAAGTGATCATTATGTGCCAGGCACTGTGCTAAGCAATGGGAATACAAATATAAAATGTAAATGTAAATGTAAAACAAACAAAACATCTCCACTTTCAAGTGATTTATATACTCTTGAGGAAGAGACAAAGTACACATTTAATGTATATAGGATAGATTCAAAGCATATATAATACCTGCTAACATTTATATGGCACTTACTATGTGCATTTTACAAATATTATTTCATTTGTTCCTCATAAGGGCCACGGTAAATAGGTACTATTATTATCTCTGCTGTATAGATGAGGAGACATGCAAACAGAGGTTAGGTGACTTAGCTCAGGTCACACAGAGAGTAAGTGTTTGAGGCCAGATTCGAATTGAGGTCTTCCCACTCTAGGCTGGTGTGCTATTCACTTAGCTATACTTACAAGATAGTTTAAAAAGATAGTCAGGGCATTAGCCTTTGGGAGTGGCCAGGAAAAGTAATATTTGAGAGGTGATGTGAAGGAACTTAGGGATTCTATGAAGTGAAGGGGAATGTAGAAGCCATTCAAGGAAGCCAAGATGGGAGATGGAGAGATGAGTGTGAAGGACGGAGGTCTATTTGGTTTGATTGTAGAGAATGAGAAGGAGGGTAATGTATAATTGGGCCAGAAAGATAGATTGAAACCAGGTTGTGATGGGCTTGAAATTCCAAATTGAAACAATAGGGAGCTATTCAAGTTTATTGAGTATGAGAGTGATATTGTTAGACATGCAGGGAAGGAAAATCCCCGGAAGTTTTGTGTTGAGTGCGTTGAAGAGGAGAAATACTGGATGAAGAGTGGTTGGTTAGGAGGCTACTGCTATAGTACAAGTCATAAGTTGGTGGTCGTGTGGCTAGCGAGAACATGATATAAGAGCAACGTTGGTAAGGTAGAAATAGCAGGATCTGGCAAATGATTGGATGTATTTGGTGAGGAAGAGTGGAGTATTTGATATAATACAGAAATTATGAATCAGAGATTAGATAGTGGTACTTTTCATAAACTAGGGAAGAGAGTATTAGAATTTTTTTTTGTGTGTGTGTGTGTAGGGGGAAGGACACTCCATACCATGTCAGATTAAAGCTGCATATTGTTTTTTAGTTATTTTTCAATTGTGTCCAACTCATCATGACCCCATTTGAAGTTTTCTTGGCAGACATGGTGGAGTGGTTTGCCATTTCCTTCTTCAGCTCATTTTACAGATGAGGAAACTGAGGCAAAATAGGTTAAGTGACTTGTTCATAGTCATACAACTAGTAAGTGCATGAGACCAGGTTTGAACTCATAAAGATGAGTCTTCCTCACTTCAGGCCTGGCACTCCATTCATTGTACCACCTAATTGAATATTGGTACTTAAAATCCAGTGGAAGGTCTGGAAAGTCCTTCAGTGTTGTGTGTTGTGAGTAAAAATCATTGCTTTTTATTTAGTTACCATACAAACCAAAATAATGAGAATTTTAAACAGATGGCATCATTAGTGGATATGAAGAGTTGGAAGGTCCATGTTGCTAGTTGAAGCAGTGATTTGAATTACTCTTTGGAAAGGGAGAGGCAGGGTCGGGGAGGGTTAGGGGCGAGGGGATAACAGTCAGCAGATGCTCACCTTCCCAAGGAAAGCCTTTGGGAAGGGACACAGGAAGGAAGAAAGGGCCAGAAGATGTGTCAACTCCAACTTCCTTTTCTTTGGCAGCTTCCTGGAAATTGATGCCTTTTGACTAGAGGCTGACCAGGCTACAGGAAGTTAAAATCAAGGAGAGGGCTCTCAAAGGTATTTCACTCTGTGCTGGGATTCAAGACAAAACATGTTCAGATAAGCAGTAGCCCCATCAGTCACTGTCCATAGGGGCTTTAATGGGAGATTCTGGTAGGCTGTGATATAACCATAGAGGTTGCTGGGAATGAGAATTTGTTACCTTTTTTTTGTTTGTTTATTTTGTATCTATAAAAATAGGGGAACTTTAGTGAAGCCAGCTGGTCTGTTTCAAAGACTTGCAAGAGCCAACTTGATTCTTGCTAAAGGGATTTTGGCTGATAATTTGATTGGAGAAGAAATATGTGTGAAGAAAAGAATACTGGACAAGAAATTAGGACACATAGGTTCTCCTCATGCCTCTATCACTAATTAGCTATGTGACCTTATTTAACTTCTTGCTTTTTATTCAGATAAAGAATTATTTTCTAAGATCTTTTCCATCTCTGTCAAAAAACCTTAAACTCACAAGATTGAAAAAGAAGGGTTTTTATTTTTGTTTTTGGCCTAGATTTATTATTTTATTGGTGTGGTCAATGGCTTATGGAATTCCCAATACAGAAAATTTCTCTACCAACACAAGTGGAAACTCAGTCAATCAGTAAGCATTTATTTAATACCTGTTTAATGCCAGGCACTGTGCTAGGCAGTGAGAATACAGAGGAAAAGAATGAAATAATCTTTGATCTTAAAGAGCTTACTTTCTATTAAGGGAGAGAACATGTACATATATGAGAATATACCAAATAAATACAATTATTGATTGGTAATTTATAGTCTTCGGAAGGTGTTGAAGTCACTGAGAGGTAAGTGACTTGTTTTAGTCACACACGTATGTGTCAGAAGTTGGACCTAAATCTAAGTCTTTCTGATTCCAAAGCTGGATTTGATCTCAGGAAGACCCTCTAAGCCCAGTACTCTATACATTGTGCCACCAGGCTGCTCATAAAATGACATATAACAGAATTATAAAAGAAACTCATTGAATCAAAATAGTTTTCAAAATATTAAAAGAAAGTTCATGGACCCCAGTTTGAGAACTTCTGTGGAAAGAACCCTGCATTTAGGGTTGGAGAACGAGTTTGACTTTCCCTTCCTATGGTTGTTGTCCCATGCTTGGCATCCATTCACCAAGGGCCTACACGTTACCAAGGTTTGGCACTGATCATGTTTCAAAACTCCAACAACACTTCAGTTAGTACCTCACTAAATCAGGCTCCACATTAAACACTAGATTAGAGCTGTTTGGTCACGGGATTTACAAGTCTTTTCCCGAATGGCTAAAATAGATCCTCTACTTCCCTAGGACATATAATACAGCTGTCGTATATTGCCTGAGTCAATGAGTGAGTGTGGGCAGGCAGGGAAAGGGCCTGGCGTGGCGACAAGGAAGGAGCTAGAAGAGACTGAGCCATTCATTCTAATGCCCTTTTCCCAAATCTGCCCAATTTGTCCTCATCATTAAGCCTAAATGAGCAATGGGGGACCTCTTGCTTCTGAGGAAACTGAGGCATGAGTGATTTGCTGGGGATGAGCATACACAAATGGCTCAAGGATTCATCAGAGTGTTCATGAAATTCTGAGGAATTCTTTGGCTTAGTGAACCTAGGAAAAAACATAATATTTCCATGTCCTGAGCACCGAGCAGTCTGCCTGGCAAGTCCACATACCCTATGGACCTGCCAAATTTCTCCTACCCAAGTCATGTTTTCTCCCCTGCTCTCTTTGATGTAAGGCAAGAACACACAATTGTGTTGTAAACAGAAGTGCCAGTTTTTCTTTAGTTGGGTCTTTGGGCTCCTAAGAAAAAAATTTTTAAAGGGAAAAAAAACAACATACGTGTGTGTGTGTGTATGTGTGTGTGTGTGTGTGTGTGTGTGTGTGTAGGGGTCGGGGTGAGAAGGAAATGGTTGGGACTTTGCCAAAGTAACCAGCTCACTTCCAAGATGTGTCTGTCAGTAAGTGCACTCTGGAATTTCCTCTGGATGTACTGGTAGGTTCAGTTTTTCCATAAAGCCCAGCCTTCTGCAAGAGGAAGGAACACACTATGTAAAGGGTACTGACAAGGATATTGGTCCCTCCAAATACTGGGCCCCTTGGTAAAGGGGCTACTCATTAGTATCATCCCAACTACTCCACTCCCCAATTGGTTAGCCAACAAATGGGAATAGGATGGTGCTGAGACTTTAAATATCCTAGTTGGATAGATTGCCTTGGTGGAAGGCTAAAGGAGGTCTGGAGTCCTGCACCCCTCCTCCACTGAACTCAATGGCAAAATTTCTTTCCCAGGAATTCTTTAAACACCATTGTGTTTATGTCAAATTTGGCCTTGTTCTGCCCTAAGTCATTTAAAAAAAAAAGTGAATTGGCCTCTCACCTCCCATGAATGAGGCCTCCAACCCTGCTGCTCATTGTTGAGGTCAGGAGTTTAAGGTCATTCCTGGTGGATAGCTACATTTGCCACCCTTCTAAGGCATTCAGCCTAAATCTTACCCTTCAACAGAGAAGGAAGTGGGGGGATTTTTTACCAAGGGAGAATTGGATGCTGCCTCAGACCTGTTAATATGTAAGGGAAGTTTCCACTTTGACACCATTCTGGCTTGGGAAATGGACCTTCTGCTCTCCTATGAATCCAATTATACTATAGGCTTTTTTTTTTTTTAACAGTTGTGCTTAAGTAAGAATTCTGGAATGGAAGACAGAGGTCATACAAGATGATAAATCTAGAGTTTGGAGGGACCTTGAGAGCTATCTAATCGACTAGCCTCATTTCATAGATAAAACAGTTGAGGCCTAAGATAGGTTAATTGACTTTCCCAAGGTTATATGGGCAAAAGTGATAGAGCCAGGATTTGAATCTAGGTCTTCTGAATCCAAATCTAACATTTTTTTCTCCTGGATTATATTGTTTTTCCAGGTTCTGGGTCTGTTTCTGCCTTCTCCATAGCTTTGGAGAAGCCATTTTCCCTGTGTGGGCCTCAGATTCTTCATCTGTAAAATGAGAAGGTGAGATGATCTCCAAGATTCCCTCCAGCTCTAGAAAATTAACTTGCAACCCTAGAATGTAACTCCTCTAAGATTACTTAATGGCTATTCCCAGGATGCTAGTACTTCAGTGGTAGCTCTAATGTAATAAAAATAATTATGGTAGCTCACATTCACATACTACTTTATCATTTAGAAGGACTCCACATTCATCACATATGAGCCCCAGAATAACATTTTGAGGAAGGTAGTCCAAGTATCATTTTTTAAAAGAAGTTTTATTTTTGTCTTTTATATAACAAGCATTTCTCCCTAATCCTCATGGAACCTTTTCTTGTTAAAAAAATCTAGTCAAGCAAAGCCAACTAGAGGCAGCAACTCTGATATGTACACTGTATTCCAGGGCCATTGTCCTAAACTCTGAATGGAGAAGAAGAGGGTGTCCATCCTTATCAGTTTTCTGAGACCCAGATTGTTCACTGTAATTCAGCAGAACATTTCATTGGCAGCTCGGTGGTAGAGTGGAGACAGTGCAGAATCTGGGGTCAGGAAAACCTGAATTCAAATCCAGCCTGAGATGCTTAGTAACTGTGTGACTGGGTCAGTCACTTAACTTGGCCTTAGTTGCTTTATCTGTAAAATGATCTGGAAAAGGAAATGGAAAACTACTCCAGTATCTGTGCCAAAAAACCCCAAATGCCATCACAAAGAGTTGAACATGACTGAAGTGACTGAACACCACCATCAGTTTCATAGTACTTTGGTTTTTGAGTATTTACTGCTTAATGTTGCTATTGTTGTGAGAAGAAGCCTGGTGTACTAGGTGGGGAAATAAGATGGGCTTGTGTTCAAGTGTCTCCTCTGGCATAGATTGTCGGTGGGACCCTGGGCCAGTGAGCGCTTCTCAGGGCTCCTGGAAAGTCTCCAAGACTATACATTTGAGACAAGAGTCTAACTTGCATTGGGAGAGGGAATCTATTCCACCAATGAAATTCCAGGTCCAGGTCCTTTTTCTTTTGTTTACCTGGTCATAGCCATTAGTCATTGGTATATTCCTCTTTTTCACTGGAAAGGATGAAGCTGAGACTTAGAGAGATTTAAACAATTTCCCCAAAGCCAGTAAGGCCTCTGCTCTCTGATTCCAGATGTAGTATTTCTTCTCTATGCAGTGTGAGTAATAGAGACGGGCCAATTCATCCTCTTAGACCACTAGGGAGCCTATTGAGTAGGTACTAGTCACCTTCCATTAAGAAGGGCTGGCTCTAGAATTTCCCTGGAGCCCCAAATTCCTTTACTACTACAGTGTGGCTTAAGGTAGCACTAAGACTTTTTGGGACATCCTATATGAAAAGGTGGAGAAGTTAGCCTTCAATGACCAATCACCCTGTTAACATGAGTGTGAATTGGGATTGCAGATTTAGAGTTGGAAGGCGTTTTATAGACTAATGGATCATAAGTTCACGGCTGGGAAGGACCTTTGAGATCAACTAATACAACCTCTCATTTTATAGATGTGCAAATAGGGACTTGGACAATGGAAACGGACTACCCAAAGGGATATAGTTAGTAGGTGGCAGATCTGGGATTCAAACCCAGTTAACATGCTTTCTGATAATTGGACCATCATGAACCTGGCAGGCAGTGAGGGTTTCCTTTTGGTCTGTTGTTCTCACTACTCTATCATCAATAATAATAATAATATCTAACACTTAAATGATGCTTTAAGACTTGCAAAACACTGTACAAATATTTCATTTGATCCTTAAGACAACTTGGAGGTGGGTGTTTTTATTATACCTATTTCACAGATGAAGAAACTGAGATAGATACAGGTCAAGTGACTTTACTTATTATTTGAACTTTATCCTATTTATAGTTTTTTATTTTTGCATGAGGTTTCCTTCTCCAAACTGGAGACTACAAAATTATTTTTGACTCTTCCTTTGCTCCCTTCCCCCAAATCTATTCAGTCATCAAATTTCCAATGTCATGAAAGCAAGTTGTAGAATGAGAAATATAGGATTTGGGTCATGAAAGAAGGGCATGTATCTTTTAGAAAATGACTGCTATAGAATATATTAGAATGGATCATTTATCTGGCAGTCAAATCCTGGCCAGAGAGAAGAAATATTCTCCTATTAGTAAAATGAATGAAGCTATAACTCAAGTTTTCCTTGATATCTGACATATTCTTCCTCCTTACTTTTACCTCTTGGAATTCATTTCAAAGTTCAGTGCAAACTCGATTGCCTACATGAGGCCTTTTCTCATACCCCTAGCTGTTAACATCAGTTCACCTACTCCATCTGCCAGAAATAACAAAAACTTAAAATAAATATGCTGATCTACAGAAGAAACCAAAGCAGATACAAATGTAGAAGATTCTTTAGCTCAAGGCAGTGAGGTTCTAATGACCATCACCAAAGATGTTTACCCTCCAAGACTTAGAAAACACTTTCTACCATGAATTGAGCAATAGTGTCTAACCCCAAATGATCCTTGGCCCTGAAGAGATAGTTATGAATGAATATTGGATGAATACTGTGTTTGGGTTAATGTTCAGTTATATAGGATATAGGTGGATCCAGGATTATATTCTAATGGGGATACAGTATAAAAACAGAAGAATAAGTTCAAAATAATTGAAAGAGAAAAATGATTCACAATTGAGTGGGTCAGTAACTGATTTTCTAGGAGGTAGAACTTATTGATTATTAGCCACAATTCCTGGATTCTTCTCAATGGCATTGACTTTTCTGGAACAGAGAAATGATCCACCTAATGGCTACCAAAAGAGGAAGCATCATCCTTTTCAGATTTCACTAAATGATATTAGATAAATAAAGGAAAAATCTCCTATTCTGAGGTCTTTTCCAGCTCCGATTCTCACTCTCTCTCTCTCTCTCTCTCTCTCTCTCTCTCTCTCTCTCTCTCTCTCTCTCTCTCTCTCTCTCTCTCTCTCTCTCTCTCTCTCTCTCTCTCTCTCTCTCTCTCTCTCTCTCTCTCTCTCTCTCTCTCTCTCTTTCTGCAATCTCTTCACCCACGGAGGGAGCAGCCAGTATGTTAAAAATCATGAATCTTCCAAATACATGCATGTACACACAGAGAGATATGATATATATATATATATATAATATATATATGTACTTAAGAAGTTGGGAGGTGATGATAATAATGGATGCCAATTTCAGAAGCAATATGGCTGGAGTGTGTAAAAATGGAGACTTGAATCCAGGACTTCAATCCCCAGAAGTCCTTGCTCCACTTCCCCAGAATGCTTTGTAGTCTCACTGAATTCTCACCTGGGCTGAGAGCAAATTATGATTTAAAGGGTCTTCGCAGTAGGCGGGTGCTCCTTCTCTTTCCTGTTGCCGCTTCCAAGCAGATGCGTCCCTTTTCATAATGTAGGTGAGGTTGTGTCTAGGCCTCTCTGGGCTAGACACATGTTTTCTTATTCTGTAATCTTCTTTAATCCTTAACCTTTAATAAAACCTCATAAAAATATAATATTCCTTGCAGAGAGAAACTAATTTCTACCTGCCTCAGTTTCCCCAAATTTTAATCTTTACAAGTGTTGGTAGAGTTTGTTAAGATTTGTTGGTATAAAGAATCTAAGAATTTTACAGTTTGAAGAGACATTAGAAATCAAGCCACAGAATTTAGAACTAGAAGAGATTTTCCAGTTTAATCTCCTAATTTTACAGCTGAGGAAACTGAGTCTTAATGAAGTAGCCTAAAGTCACAGTGGCTGCTTGTAGCAGGACTAGGATCTGAATTCTAGTCTTCTAAATTCCAAACCAGTGTTCTTTCTTACATTTTAAACCTCTATAGAAAGAGAAGAGGAGAACCTTAAATGCAATGTGGTTTGCCCAACGTTACACATTTAATTGTTTGCTGAGTTTGGCAGAGAACCTGACTCCATTGCACTGCTTTTTCTCCTGCCTCCCTTATCTCTTCCTTCCCTACCTTCTTCCGCCTGCCCTCCCAACTTGCCAAAGCAAGAAGAAGCCAATGGACAAGGATATGCAGCAATGTGATCAGGGTTGGAGATGGGTATCCTTCTAGTGTCTTTCTCTTCTTTCCACTTCAAGTCTTGAGTGTAGCTGTCTGAAACCGATGTTGCTGCTGCCACAGCCATGGGAGAGACACTTAACATCTGAGCTGTAGAACTTAGGAGGTGGAAGCCTCAGAATAATATTTATTACAAGCTCTTCAAATGCTTGGCTTCTACTGCTGACTAGTTGTTAATAAAGGCATCTGAAAGCCACAGTGTAGACCTAATCCAAGGAATTCCAATAAAACTGTTTAAAAGGAAAAGAAAAAAGGACCGACGCTGCTATATTTGAAGCAAAACTTACATTACTGCCATCAAAAGCAGACTGCCTGGTGTTTATTTGGGGTTGAAAAAAAAGCACATGACAGCTGACATCTCTGTCAGCTAAAGAGCTATTTACTGAATGACATTTTTGATTTGCACCTAAGACCCTGAAGAAATGAAAGCAAAAGCAGCCAATATGTCTCTTTTCTTCCTTTGTTGTTACTGATAGGTGAAGAGTCAAGTACTTAATAATAAAAACGTGGAGTCGGTCATCACAGTGAAACACTGAAAAATGTCAGCAAACAACTCGGATCTGCCGAAAGGTGCCTGCCTATTTTACAAGATTCAATGTTGGTAATTTTAACAGTAATTCTCTGGTCCCCGCAATGAGGTCAATGAAGGGAGTTTGATAGTGCATTCTTCCAGGGGAGGTGCAGGAGCCTTCTCAAAGCTATTTGTAGTAGGCATCAGAGGCACCATGAAGTAGTGGACAGAAGGATGGTTTTGGTGATTCATCTTTACCCAGAGAAAACTACTAATGGGATCTTGGGTCTAGAGCTCAAAGGGAATGCTGAGGCCACCTAGTTAACCTTATAGTTGAGCAGGAGAAGTGATTTACCCAAGTTCTACTCTTTTCTGACTCCTATTTCTAGGATGATTTTCCTTTTGCCAAGTGCTTTTCTCACAAGATCTCTGTAGATTAGGCAATACAGATAGGATTATACCCATTCTACAGATGGGGAAGCTAAGGCTCAAATTAGATAAAGAATCTTGTGTAAGGGCACATAAATAGCGAGTGTCAGAATCAGAATTAGAATTTAAGTCTGTATTTTTTGTTTGCTTGTTTGTTGGTTTTTCCCATGATAACATCACGTCTTTCTAAATGCTAACTTCCACAAAATGCCAGGAAAGAAGGTCTGAATTATAAAACGGGTTTGTTTTCTTCAGTGAAGTATGTAATGGAAGGGAGTTGATTGAAGAGTTTTTAAGTATAGAGTTTAACATTCATTTCAGATATTCCCTGTGGCTCAGCTCTTAGGACACATTCATTTATTACCTCATTCATTCATTCAATATTAAGTGCCTGCTATATTTCTGACACAGTGTTAGGCTCTGGAGACAGGAAGATAAAATGAAAATAGTCACAGCCTATCCTTAAGTTAAGGAACTTACCAAGGGAGGACACTACCTGTAAACAGGAGGAGATAAATACCTAGAAGGATACCTTACAGTACTAGAAGACTTTGAGCTAACTGCTTGTATGTATGAGCAGAATTCAATAACAGCCAATTCAAATTCAGTAAGCATTGGTTAAGTGGCTACTGTGTACACGGAGGGGTGTATATGGGTTTGTGGAGGAGGACCAGCACCTCTGGTATGAGGGTTTGCCAACCCCCTTTGAGGGCTGCTCATCTACTTATAGAAAGTCTCACCAGTGATTCCAAGAAGCTGTAGCATGTGAAGTGGCTTCACCCTGGTAAACCATCTCAGCAGATGGACTAAACCAGATTTTGGGTAACTGATGGGTCACACACTTGTTGGTGAGTCAGTGGGATGCCTAACGTGAAGACTGCGAAGACTTCCCTGGTGAATGGGCTACAGGTGAGAACAGACTGTTCCAGTGGCCACGAAGGGGGCAAAAGCTGGTACTGTGGAGAGCTTAGAGCTTGGTCAGACATGGAAGACACCAAGATCATCCATTGCATCCACCAGTCATCCTGACTTTTATCCTGCCACTGGACTCCGATGACTCTGGAAGACAGAGTGAGGCTGATGACTTTGTGCAACCCTTCCTCACTGAAATCCAGTTCATGGACCAGTCAAGACTTCACTCCATGATATCATCGGTCCTCTTATAAAACAAACAACAAGAGCAACAACTGTGAGCACAGTATTCTATTTAGCTTTGAAGGAGTTATAAAGTATTAGAGAGGGAACTTCCCAACCCCTGTTCTCAGGGTGCTTGTAGTCTAGATAAAATATTAATAGCTATAATCCACATATAAACCTATTATCCATTATATTATTATATGATAAAGTAAGAAAGGCCATTCCATAATAAAAAGAAACATTACAGGATTATTATTAAGTCAGAGAGGGAAGGTCCTTAAAGATAGGTGGCTCAGGGTAGGCTTCCTGTAAGAGGGGGCATTTGAGTTGGACTTTAAAGAATAGGGAGGTATTTATCAGGGGAGGTGGCATTGGGAAGATATTCTAGTCATATGAGACAGTTAAGAGAGATTTATAGATGAGAAAGCCTATTTTTTAAAAAACTCTAGAGCATTTGGAAGGGTTCAGTATAAGTTAGGGCTAGAAAGACATAGTGGAACTAAAACTAAGGGCTTAATCTTTTCGAGACTAGTTTGGTGATGCCTGTGTACTACTTAGAATAATATGCTGAAATGCATAAAATATATATAGGATCACAAAGGAAACAGATTATATTCAAATTGTTATTTTTCAGTTGTCTCAGAAGAGTCTGATTCTTTGTTACCCCATTTAGGGTTTTCTTGGCAAAGATACTGGAGTGGTTGGTCTTTTCTTTCTCCAACTCATTTTACAAATGAGGAAACTGAGGCAAACAAGGTTAAGTGACTTCCCTAGGGTCAGAGAGCCAGTAGGAGAGTCTTCCTGACTCCAGATCCTTCACTCTATCCACTGCACCAATATTCAAATAGTTAACCAAATGGATTTTTAAAAATGTCACAAACCTCATTTCAAAGGGAAGGGAATAAACAAATATTTATTAAGCACCCATTATGTGTTAGGTACTGTATTAGTTTACAAATATTTTCTCACTTGATCCTCACAATAACTCTTGGAGATTGGGGCTATTTTTTTCTCCATTCTAGAGCTGAAGAAATTGAGTCAGACAGAGGTTTGGTGATGTGATCTTGTAACTATTAAGTGTAAGAATTCAAAGTTGAACTCAGATCTTCTTGAATCCAGGTTTAGCCCAAACTGCTTCTTAAAATTTCTTAAGGGATGGATTCCTCACCAAGCTTCATGAAAAATTTCTTTCTAATTCTATTTCTTTATTCTATATTCTAATTCTTTCTAATTTTAAATTCTATAATAGAAAAATTTAAATAATAATAGCAATAATTTCCAGTTTGCAAGGCCTTTTACATAATAGCTAGGATTTATACAGCCTTAAGGTTTATAAAGCATACTACTCAGTTATCCTACTTAATCATCACCATAAACCATTGAGATAGGTGCTATTACTATCTCCATTTTATAAATAAGGAAAAGAGAGAGAGAGAAAGAGAGAGACAGAGAGAGAGAGAAAGAGAGACAGAGAGAGAGAAGGAGGGAGGAGAGAGAGAGAGAAAGAGAGAGAGAGAAAGAGAGAGAGAAAGAGAAAGAGAGAGAGAAAGAGAGAAGAGAGAGAGAAAGAGATAGAGAGAGAGAGAGAGAGAAAGAGAGAGAGAGAAAGAGAGAGAGACAGAGACAGAGACAGAGATAGAGATAGAGACAGAGACAGAGACAGAGAGATTGATTTAGTGATTTGGCCAGGGTCGAAGAGTTAATAAGATACTGAGACAAGGTTTGAACTGAAGTTTTCCCAGCTAGAGTCCAGCCCTTTCTCCATCCAAATTATTCTGTAAACTCCTCTGAGCCAAGGTACTTTCTCCTTAATGTTGGCGTTCTGTTGCTATTATTATAACAACATATTTTCCTCATTTATAAGAAAAGGGGTTGAGTGGCAATACATTACAGAGGGTAAAACATTTGACTTGGCTTTAGAAAGACTTGCTTTTAAATCTCCCCTCACTGACATGCTAAGAGGCTTTGTAGGCCAATTGACCTCTCTGAACCCCAATTCTCTCATCTGTAAAATAGGGGTGATGATAGCACCTGTCCTACTTACAAGGTGGTAACAAAGCTCATATCAGACAGTGTATGTAAGAGATTTCATGATGCTTGAAGCCCTGTATAAATGCTAATAATTTGTATTAACTACATAATCTCTGAAATTTCAACTCTGTGGAGTTATCGGTTCATTTCTTTTGGCCTTTTCCAAGAAGAGTGAGATAGTAGGGCTTGCTGTTCAATGAATGGTTCAGGCCAGAGAGGCCCCAGGGGCTCCACAAATCAGTCTCAGGAGGTATGAGCTGGGCTGGAACCCCTAAAGAATAGCTGGCCTATTCCTTGAACTTTTCATTCACCCTTGAATGTAGGCTCTTAAAGGCCGTCCACCTCCTTCAGAGGGGGACCCACACCAGATGGTGCTTTGAAAGAGAGGAAATTTCTTCAAGAGGAAAATGTTTATGGATATTGGACAGAGCTATGAGATCCCACCCCACTGGAATGCAGAATGAGTTGGAGGGAAATTCTTTGAAAGGAAGACATTCTCGTTGGTTTTTTAAATACAAAGGGGACAAGTTTAGGTTTCACTGGTGAAGTTGGGCCTAGAGCTACTGTAACTTTCAAACACTGAGTCTTTCTGTTTGTTAAATAAACATTGAAAAGACTAAAGGAAAGAATACATTTTAATATGATAGCTTGGCAGCAACACACACCCAGAATGCTTCATATTTCATTGCTATGCAAGGAAAAAAAACACCCCACCGACATGCTCACAAAAATAATGGCAATCTTTAAAAGAAGAAAAAAACCTACTTTTTTACTGGCCAAAACTTACAATTTAATTCAAAAGGCATCTTTTAAATACCTCTACTCTGCTAAGCACAGTAAGGACAAAAAAGACAAAGATGAAATGGTTTCTGCCTTCCAGGGGTGTACATTCTTCTTTGCATGAGAATAGTGCTTTATGGTTTGCAAAGAATTTTGCACATGTTATCACTACTGATTTTCCATGAATCCTGGGAAGTAGGTACTATTATGAACCCATTTTACAGATGGGAAAACTTAGGATCACAGACAATAAGTGATTTTTCTCAGGTTCACACAGTTGGTAAGCTTCTGAGATAGGGCTCATAGTTGGATCTTCTTGACTCCAGTTCCATAATTCTATCCACCATGACTTTGAAAACCTTTTAAAGCACTATATAAATGCTATCAAGTATTGTTATTGTTAGTTATTATTATGATGATTCCATCTAGCTTTATATAGGAAGACAAATTGTCCTCTTAAGAATCTGAGTAGCTTTATGTGAGCATAGAATTAGACAGTCTATTATAGATGATAGGTATTCTTTTAAAAATTATTATTCCCTCTTGAATCCATAAGACCTGGATTTTAGTTCACGCTCTGCCATTCAGTAGTGTGACCTTGAATTTCACTTAACCTCTGAGCCTCAGTTTGACTGTGTGTAACCTTAAGCATGTTCGGTAACCACTTTGAATACTATTTCCCAGTGATAATATGAGGCTATAATATGAGAAACTGGATTATCTCTTAGACCCCTTTCTGTTTTTGATCTAAAGATGCTTTGATTTTGTGGCTAAAATGAATTCCTTGAAACTAAAGCAGTAGGGAAAGGTCATTGTTGAATATACATTTAATCACTAGATGGGCTGCCTTGGTCTGAAGAGTTTTCTCAAGCTCAGAGTAGCCTTTGATGACTTCCCTGATCCCTTGTTAGGAACCAACATCTACTTTTTTCCTTTATCTGAATCACTGCCATCTCAGTTATTACCAAGTTCAAATAGTCTCTGCAATTGGTGAATTAGCTTTTCATAGATTACACTTGGTTTATTGTCCAACAGTCTTTCCTCCTTCTTACCAGAGAGCACAACTCCCAGATAATAAATAGGTAATTGAAATATATTTTATTTGGAGGAACATGACCACTCTCTGAGGCTAGTTTCCAGTCTGGGAAGTTGTACAGTTTCAAGTATTTGGTATGATATAACTTTACCATTGGTCTCGTCTACCAGCTGGTGTCAACTAGAATTTCCTTAGCAGAATTAGCCAAACTATGACCTTGCTGAATCTGTTAACAATGAACCCAAGTATTATATGATTTTTTTTTTCTATCAGGATTTTTTGAGTTGATGTGATAAGGTCTCCTTCAGCTATCCTTTTGTCCTGGTAATGATATGCCAGTTGGGAATTTCCATCTTGTGAGATTTCAAAGAATAAGTCAACAGCTAAATATGGTGGTTGCCTAAAAATCACCAGGCATAGTTTAAGCCGATAGCCTCGTTTCTGGTAGCATTTTGTGCACACACTGGAAATGCCATGAGTTGACTCCACTGAGTTCTTTATTCTGTTCTTGGGGTCTCCAGAATGTTCAATAATTTGTGGTTGAAATGCTCAGACTGTGGGTATCCCTGAGGGTGATAAGGTGTGTTCTGGGCTTCTTGATTTCTGCCAAAGCCAACAGTGCCTTAAGTAGTTGGCTTTCAAAGTCGCTACCTTGATTAGAGTAGGTCCTGGCAGGGAAGACATATACAAAGAAATCCTCTCATAATACCTTTGAAACTGTAGAAGCTTTCTTGGCTGGATATGTCTGATCATGTGCAGTGAAATGCTTTGTCACTACTAAGATTGTGCTTATATTTTTCTTGTCTCTTTCCATAGACAAAGGCTCTATTCACATAAATTCCAAAAGTTTTCTACTACTTATACTCTCCAAGAGAACCTATCAATTGATAGTACTTTATTTTAGAGTTATTGAGCACTAATCTCTCTCTTATAGAAACATGCTACCATTTGATTCAGTGGAATCCTCTTCTTACTACCTCAGATCCTCTATGCCCCAAATATCTAAAGTTGCCATATAAGTTTGTTATGATCTTAACATACGTCCCTGGTACTATATGTGGAACTGGGTACAGGAGAGCACTCAATTGAATAACTCAAAATTCTGCCACTATCTCAGTAGCAAAGTGCCTTAGTAGTTTGGATCCTGAAGGTCACTCCTTCACTTTTTGACTGGTATCACGTCTTATAATCATTTGTCAAAAGTTACTCTTGCCTTTGATTACCTACGACAACTATTGCAAAGCTCACATACCCCAATGACACACTGTGGTGGAAATCCCCAGCTTTTAGCTCCATTTCCATGTGACAAAAATCCATGAAGGAGATCACTTTCATTTCTGTGGCTCCCAACATAGATTTGAACTCGTATATCTTTAGGCAGAGTATTTATATTCCACATTAGTCACCCCTGTCCCACAATGCATATTTATTGAACTCATGTTTGGCTAGTGCTGATAGCCATCTAATAGGCACCATCTAACTTAGACCTAGTCAGGATGGATGCCCGTAGATTGTTACCAGTTTATACTTTAAGTTGACCACTATACATAGTCTCCACACTCTTCAGTGGCAGCCCATTTCAAAGGCAGCAATTCCAATTAATACATTGGAGAATAAAACTCACTGTGTGTAAGTCCTCTGTTGATGAATACAATAGATTTCTGGTGAATATCTGATGACTGCTCCCAAGTCTACCAGGCTAGCATCAATGTGGAGCATGAAGGGTTTTCTTGCCAACTAGCCAACACTAGTGTATGCCTATGGTCGTTTAACAAGTCTTTAAAACTATGCTCGTATGTCCCGTATTAACATTTCCAAATTGTATCAGAGTTTAGGTCAGAATACTCTTTCTTTCCTTTCAGTTTTTGGTTTGTCCCCAACCTACAAAAAAACTGAGATTACTGAGTGGCTTAATGATGATAGCATGCCTTTTTCCAACTTTATAATAACCCAGAAATTCTAAAAAAGTAGTTCATGAAGATTCTTTGGGCATGGTCCACTGACAAGCACTTTTTTGTTTTCTGGACCACTACTCCTTATAGAGACGCTATGACTCACACACTTGGCAGAGGCTTGGTAAAATTGGCATTTGTCAGGTAGTTGCTTTGGGAAAGTATGTTTCAGATAGTCAAACACTTTTGTCCATTCATTCAACCACCCACCCTACCAATCTACTAGTATTTACCATGTCTATTATGTGCCAATCACTGTTTTAGGCACTGGAGGATACCAACATAAAGATGAAATTTCCTGCTCTCAAAGTACCTACATTTTAATGAGGTATATGTAGAGTCACAGATAAGCAAATGAAAAAATATATACAAAATAAATACAGGATAATTTTGTTTGGAGAGAAGAAGGCTGAGAGTGGCAGGGACAGGAAAAAGGTAGCACTTCTGCTGAATATTGAAAGAAGATGGAGCTTCCAAGAGGTAAATGAGTAGGAAGACAACTAGGGAAAACTTGTGTTCATGGAGATATGGAATATTGTGTACAGAGACCCTATTATTATCTATATTTTTCTTCCTCTCAGTCTAACTTCTAGAAAAATCTATTTAATTCAATATCTTCACTTTCTCACATCCTTCTAGCTTTTCAAATTTTTTCAGTCCAGCTTGTGACTCCACCACTAGACTGAAGATACTCTTTCCAAGGCTGCCAATGATCTATTTATTTCTTTTAAAAAACCTGAACCCTTATCCTTCATCTCAGAATCAATACAAAGTATTGGTTCCAAGGCAGAAGAATGGTATGGGTTAGGCATGACTTGCCCGAGATCACAAATCTAGGAAATGTCTGATGCCAGATTTGAATCTCCAACCTCTAGGCCTGGCTCTCTATCCACTGAGCCACCTAAGTGCCCTTATCTATTTATTTATAAATGACCTTTTCATGGTTAACATCCTTCTTAACCTCTCTGTAGCAGCAATTGATCACCACCTTCTCCTCCCAGATACTAACAATTATAGAATTGCTTTCTCCTGGTTTTCCTCCAGTCCTCAGTCTCTTTTGCTGGATCACCATCCATGTTTTGCCCTGCTATATGTGTGGAATACCCAATATTTCATAAGATGATCTTTTCTATTCTCTCTCTTTATATGTATATATATATATATGTATATATATACATATATGTAATTAAATTATTTCAAGAGACTTATTTAGGGTAAGAATATAATTTGCCCCCCTCCAAACATCTCAAGACTTCTCTAATTGGCAAACAGCTAATTAAGAGATAGTCTATCAAACTATCCTTCCTTGCCTCCATGTCATGTGGAACACACACACACACACGCATACACACACACACAAATGGGAAGAGAACCTTTCCCCGTTCATTTATGAACCAAATTCTGATAAAAGGAAATTCATTCTTTGAGATTTCCTTTGACTGCTCGAATCCCAAACAATCTCTGTGCATATGGTATAAACCCAGAAAATTTCTTTCCTTCATACTTGCATATATTGAGGAATTGAACATAAAAGGACAAAGAAAACGCAAAGAGCAGTAGACTGGGTGGATTCTCTGATCTAGATCCCAGATGCAGAAATACAGAGTGATTCTCCCTAATATATAAGAACTGAGGCCTTTTTACTTCAGGGCCCTGATAGAAGAATTAGGATAGCATATGAAAAATAAATTCTAAATAAATAAATTAAAAAAATAAGCTTTGTAGATACATCAGCTTCATGTACTCAACTATCTTTTCCATGTAGATAAGTCCCACATCTCCATCAGTTTTCATCTTTCTCCTAAGTTGCAGTCTTGAATCTCCAACTGACTATTGGATAGTCCTACCTGGATTTCCTATAGAGATTTCAAGCTCAACATGTCCAAAACAAAAATTTTTTCCCCACATAAATATCACCTGTCAGTTTCTTAACTTTCCCCATTTCTTTTGAGGACATAACCATTTTTCTAGTCATTTTTCCAACCTAAGAATTGCTCTTGACTCTTTGTTCTCACTCATTTCTTCTGTCTGATAAGTTACTGAGTCTTATTGATTCTATCGCTACAACATCTCTTCTTTCATCTCCTTCTCTCCAACTATAAAACTACCACCTTGATTCAAATTTTCACTCTCACCTGACTTATTTCAATGCCCTACCAAATGGGTTCCTTCCATCAAACTCCCCTGACCCCAAGACATCCTCTAAATAAATATAAATTTAATATTCCTAGAGCATTGGTTTGATCATGGTAATCATCTATTCAAGAAGTTTCATTGTATTTAGATTAAAATAAAACCTTTTCTGTTTGACATTTATATTTATTTATAATTTGGCTTCAATCTATCTTTCTAGGCTGATTATACATTACTCTCCCTCACATGTTTGTGTCTGAGTTTCACTGGCTTTCTGGCCCCTGGTACATGATATTCCTCTTCCCAGATTTATGCTCTTGCACAAGATGTCCACCATGTTACCTACCCAAGCTTGGAACCCTTCATTCCTTTCAAGACTGACTTCAGGTACTTCCACAAGAAATATTTTTAAACATTTATTTTGCTTGCATTTTACCTGTACTTATCTGTTTGCTTGTTGATCCCTCCTTCCTGACTAGAAGAACATATGTAACTTGAAGGCAGATATTGTTTCTTCTTTCTGTTTGTATATCTGGCATCTGACATAGTGCCTGGTTCATAATAGGTGTTTAATAAATACAGTTGAGTTTAATTAAATTAATCTCAATGAAAATAACACCCCAAACATATTTGCCAAGACGTCTGTGTTCTTAACAATGTCCTTGACTTCCTAAAGGAAGCCAAAGTCATATTACTATAGCCCAAACTTGGTAGTTCTTGCTTAATCTACAGAGTCCTAGTCTGTCTTTATAGACTGTAGAGGTATATTGTAAAATATTTTATGGAATGATTAGGAAACAATGGCTACTTGGTATTCGTTGTCCACTAGAACAGGATATTTTACAAATTTGGTCCTTGTCTTCGATTCTGCACAAGGGATTTATGAGTGTAGGTGGAGAAATCCCATGAAAGATGCAAGATTGGTTATGGGTTCAAATTTATGGTATTCAGGGGTGGAGATGACCTTTGTCCATGGTGCTGGCCTTGTTCCTGGCAGCTGATCTATTAATTGCCTTTTTGAGTGCACTCAGTGATTAGTACAGATTTGTTATTGACTCCTCTAGACCACAAATATCTTAAATCAAACTGCTATAACTCTCAATTCTATTATCATTTGGCTTTTCTTTTCCATGATTCCTGTTTTCTGATCTGGGTGACCAAAAGTTTTTCTCATTTTGTTTCCGTAGCCTATGGACATAAATATATCTTGAAAGCTATTTTCTAAACTCTCATATTTAAGTCATATTTTTCCTCAAATGACACTATGTTCAGTAGCACATCATATCCAATCCATTTGACCTTTCCAAATCTAAATAGCTGCTCTGGTGTCTCTAGTTGTTCAGGGTTTACTTGCAGCAGCTTCTTTGTCCACTTCTTTTGACTTCACTATTCCTTTGACTGCTAGCATCCCAAACAATCTCTCCTCTGGTGTGAACCCAGAGAAATTCTTTCCTTCATACTGACATATGTTGAGGAATTGAACATAAGTTCGCTGTAGAGTCTCTGCATGGCCAGATAGCTTTCCTAGTCTCTGTAAGTACTTCAAAACTGTGACATCATAGTTGTTTAATTTTAGACTGCATACCAATTGGAATTCAGGTCTCTTGATTCTTTTCATTATTCGCCTCTATTTCTCTACTTTAGTCACCTGCCCCTGCAGTTATATCTCTGTGGCATGTCCTATCCAGGACTTGAATGGTTCCTTGCCAGATACATGTAGCATCTCTCCTCAGAAAAACTGTAATATGCCATAGTCAAAATTTTGTGCTGGTTTGTATCGAATTTGCTCTCTATTTCCAGTTGTCAACTTTGTCTCTTACCTTGATTTCATAGCATCTTCAGGCATTTTCACTTTCTATAGGAAAATACTTAGTTTCATTTCTATCCCTTCTTTTAGTGAAGGACATCTAATGAGAAATTTTCAGGCATTTCCCTCAATTTTTTCCTCTAAAAACATACTATAATCTGTCAATATTTCAGATAACTTACAGACCACAGACAGGGCTCTATCTATCTCCCTCTAACATTTAAAAAGTATGTTATATTTTGTACCTAGCAGATTGGCTAATATAACAGCAAAGGAAAGTAATAAATGTTGATGAGGATGTGGCAAAATTGGGACACTAATTTATTGCTGATGGAGTTGTGAACCATTGTGGAAGGCAATATGCCCAAAGGGCTTTAAATGACTATTTGCCCTTTGATCCAGCCATACTACTGCTGGGTTTGTACCCCAAAGAGATAATAAGGAAAATTACATGTACAGAAATATTTATACTTACACTCTTTGTGGTGGCAAAAAATTGGAAAATGAGGGGATGTCCATTGATTGGGGAATGGTTGAACATTGTGGTATATGTTGGTGATGGAATACTATTGTGCTAAAAGGAATAATGAATTGGAGGAATTCCATGTGAACTGGAATGACCTCCAGGAAGTGATGCAGAGTGAAAGGAGCAGAACTAGGAGAACATTGTACACAGAGACGGATACTCTGTGGCACAATTTAATGTAATGGACTTCTCTACTAGCAGCAATGCAATGATCCAGGACAATTCTGAGGGACTTAAGAGAAAGACCACTATCCACACCCAGAGAAAGAACTGTGGGGGCAGAAACACAGAAAAAAAAACAACTGCTTGATTACATGGGTCGATGGGGATATGATTGGAGACACAGACTCTAAATGATCACCCTAGTACAAATATTAATAATATGGAAATAGGTCTTGATCAGTGTCACATGTAAAACCCAGTGGAATTGCTCATTGGCTAAAATACAAATCATGTAACCATGGAAAAACATTCTGAATTAATTAATTAATTAAATTTTAAAAAAGTATTTCACTTCCTCCCAAACGATGTGCTTTCCCAGTCTGAACCATCTTAAAAATCATATTCAGCATGAGATCTATCTAATATCAAAAGTATTTCATAGGAATAATACTCACCATGCTCTGAAGATTTTCACATTACTCTGCTTATTTTAGCTTAAATGACATTCACAATGTATTCAGCCATGCAACAGATATCAACAACTCTAAATATCCTACCATTTAAATTACTAAGTAAATTTTGCATATTAAGGATAAAATTAAAATGTTTTCATAAATTCAAGGTCCATTAGAGCATAGATTTCTTTTTAAATTAAAGTTTATTTTTAATGAACACAAATGGATTTTTCCCCTCCCAAAGTCCCATTACAAAGAAAAAAAAATAAAAAAAATCCCTGTAACAAATATGTATAATAGAGGATACAAGTTGTCACTTTGGCCATTTCCAAAAAATATATATCTAATTATGCATGCTGAGTCCCTCACTTCTCTGTCAGGTAACATGTTTAATCTTTTGTCCTGTGGAATCATAGTTTGTCATTGTGTTGATTAGAGTTTTTAAGTGTTTTAAACTTGATTTTTCACATTTTTCAGCTTTTGCAGCTAATATCATTCTGTGTCAACTGTGCAAAACTTCCTGTGTTTCACTGAAACCATACCTTATATCATTTCTTTCTAAGCACAATAGAATTCTAATAGATTAATATATCATAATTTATTTGGCCATTCCCCAATTGATAAGCACTCCCTTAGTTTCTATCTCTTTGCTACTTTAAAAAGAGATATTAAAAGTATTTTTAACAATCCTCTGAGGAATAATACCAGTAGTTGCATTTTTGAGTCAAAGAGTATAGACAGTTTAGTAACTTTTTGGCTATAGTTCCACATTGTTTTCTTTCTGCAATGACTATATCAATTCATAGCTCTGTTAAGCATGCATTAGTATATTTGTTTTCCTACAGCCTTTTGAACATCTGTTGTTTCTGAAATAAAAATTCATGTTCTCTGCTCCTTTAAGAGGTAGCTGCTAAATCTTGTCTGATTCTGACCATGGTTCCTCTGTTTATGATATCTTTTTTTTTTTTGGCTTCTTGCAGTATTTTTCTTTTCATGTAGAAACTCTGGAGTAGGGGGGGGGGGTTGTGGCAGATACTTTGTTATTGAATAAGGCCTAAAGCCATGTTCAAGATCCCAGTTATACCTTATCCACAGATCACTTGCCTTTTGAAATTTTATGTGTGAAAAGGGGATCCATTGTGGATTCTCATTAAATTATTCACTTTGCATCCTTTATATAACTTGGCTTGAGCAATTGTGACTGGAGGTGGACTGCTTTGCTTTTTTCTACACTGCCACATTGGCTGATCTCAATGCAAACATAGTATTTTAGTTTATTAAAAATTATTTTCTGTGTTTAAAATATTTTCCTGTTCCAAATTTTCTTCTTCTTTGCAGTCCTTCCCCCACTAATTGAGAAAACAAACAATACAAAATCCATAGTCATGCAAAACAACTTTATATTACCCATATTATTAAAAAAAGGAAGAAAAAAAGTAAAAAATAATATGCCTTAATCTGCACTCTGAGTTAATCAGTTATCTTTCTGGAAACGGAGAGCATTTTTCATAAAGAATTTCATTCTTTGGAATTGTTGTGGATCATTGTATTGATCAGAGAAGCTAAGCCTTACAGTTTTTCTATTACTGTGTACGATATTCTTCTGATTTTGCTCATTTCACTTTGTCTCAATTCATTTACGTCTACTTAGATCTCCATCATTTTTATGCATAATAGTATTTTATTACAATTATATACCACAACTTCATCAGTAATTCCCCAGTTGATGGGCATTTCTTTAATTTCCAGTTCTTTGCCACCGCAAAACAACTGCTATAATTATTTTTGTGCAGATGAATCATTGTTCTTTTTCTTTTTTCTTTTTTGCTTTGGGATTCAGAACTAGTAAAAGTATTGTTTAATCAAAGGATATGCACAATTTTATAGCCCCTTGAATATAGTTTCAAATAGTTCTCCATAATGGTTGGACCAATTCACAACTCCACCCATAGTACTTAAGAGTACTTGTTTTTTTCACATTTCCTTTAGCATTTGTCACTTTCCTTTTCTGTCATATTATCTAATTTGATAGGTGTGAAGTGGTATTTCAGAGTTTAAAATTTTTTTATTTCTCTAATTATTAGTGACAGAACATTTTTTCATATGACTATCATAGGCTTTGTTTTCTTCTGTACTCCTATTGTGAATTTTAAAAGTCTCCATCTTGGTCTAGCACCCAAAAATTGTGCACACCCACACTACACGGGCATGCGCTAGTCAATGACAAATCAGAAATAACTAACTGCCCACCTGGGCTGTCCTAAGCCAAGCTAGAGCCAACCATTGGATTTGTGAGACACAGGAAGTGAGGTAGGGAACAGCCTCTGAGATTCGCGGAACTTCCTGTGGGGAGAGCGAGAGGGGAGTTGGTGTTAGGAGCTTGGAGAGAGAGGACGCCCGCAGACAGCTTTCCTTCAGATCGGTCACGTGAGTTAAGGACTGATTCTTTCCACCTGGGCCTTTGGGCCTAAAACTCCCCCTGCCTTGGTCAGAGGTTGAGTAGCCTCTTTCCCTTTTCTCTTCTTTCCTTCTCTCCCTAACCTTTTCCCTACTCCCAGTGTGATTAAACCTCCATAAACCTCATTCTGACTTGAGTGTTTCATTTTAGGAATTTCATAAGTAAATTCCTTGGCGGCCATTGTTAAATATTATATAAATCTTGTAGCCACATTTGTAACCATTACTATATTATAACCTTCTCCCAGAAGCCTTAAATTTCCACATTACAGTTTTGGCTAACCACTACGGGAAAAAGAACCTTATCAGTCTTCTGATCTCCTTACTATCACCTGGGAGAAATCCCACCCCGGCTACCCCCTCTGGCTCTTGGCCCTGCCTTAGTGCTTGGAAGGTTTCTAGAACCTCAATAAATTTCCTGAATTTTCTTGCCTTTTCAACCCACTTATTGCTCACTCCCTCAGTCCTGTTACCAAATACCTTGGCTTAAAGACACAGCTGCCAGAACAGGTGAGTATAAAATACTTTTTTTCTCTTTTCCCTTTACCCCTTAAGTTAAATTGGGGTCAACAGGATTTTTTTTTTCCTTCTCCTCTTTATCTCTCATTTCCGTCTCCTTTTACTTTAAGGAGGTGGCTCAGTAGATTATAAGGCAGGCCAGACTTAGCTAATCAACTGATCAACAACGAGGAACCTCAGGAGAGGAAGCTCTTAGGAGCTCCTAGCCTGCAAAAATCAGCTGAATACAGCTAGGGAGCTAACTTAAAAACCATTTTTTTTTCTGTTTCCTGGCCTTTCTAGTCTTAAAAATTTAAGTGGGCTTTGCTCAAGGAAGATAGCACATGGTCCTAGCGGCTTTAGCCTGAGGGCCAAAGAAGATTGCTGGGACCCACCCACATACACTTTGTAAAGAAGGAGAATTTACAATACAATAGGCCCTTAGCCTGTATAGGGTTGTAGACTCAGAGCCACCTACTGTAAAAAGAAAAAGCCTGTGGAAAGTTTGCTGCTTTGCCCTGCTCCCCATTTGCTTTGTGAAATTACAAAATATACATATAAAAATGAGTACTATATCCTTTGACAATTATAAGGCAGCTGAAGAAGTAGGGGCATTGAGGAATGAAGGATACCTCCAAATTTTTATATTAATAGGTACTGTCATTTTTGTACTCCTCAATACTATATTTAGAGATGAAAAAATAAAAAAAATTGAGGATAAAATAAAACAAAATGAGGAGAAAATAAAACAAAATGAGGAGGAAATAAAGCAAAATGAGGATAAAATAGAAAATATTGAGGATAAAATAGAAAATGTTGAGGATAAAATAGAAAAAATTGAGGATACAATAGGAAATATTGAGGATAAAATGGGAAATATGGAAGATAAAATAGGAAAAATTGAGGATAAAATGCAAGCCCAATTAGAAGATCTAAAAAGTTTCTTACAGGATCAATTGACAAACAACCACTCTACCAGAAATAGACCTGTTTCTGAACCTTTGAATGAGGAAATTTCCTTCCCTGAAATAGAGATGGAAAGCACCTTTCCTATAGCCCAGTTAACAGACTGCTTCTCTCGTGCAGTGCAAATCTTGTCTGAATTTAATCCCCAAAACCCTTCCCCTGCAATCCCAGCTTCTCATGTTCCTTCTCCTACAGAAAACCAAATTCCAATGCAAGAGAAATCTTGTCCTCCTAGAGAAACCTGTTCTTGTCAAACTGACCCACAGGTGCAAAATTCAACTAGAGGCCTGTTTCCTCTAAGAGAAGTACCTGAAATAGGACGAAATGGGGATGTGGTGACTTTAAGACATAGGATACCGTTTACTCCCCAAGAAATAAATGAATTTACACGAAATATTCCCACATATGAACAAGATCCTTTTCTAGTAACAAAAAAGATGGGAGACATATTTTTTCAGTATAATCCGTCTTACAAGGACGTTGAGAGCTTACTCCAGGCTTTTTTAAGTGAACGTGAAAAAAATAAAATAATTGCTCATGTCAACAAAACCCGGGGGCGTAATGCAGCACATTGGCCATCTCAGGATCCCGAATGGGACTATAACAATCCTGAGGATTATCTACAACTATACCGTTGTAGAGAGGCCATCCTCACGTCCATGAAGGAATGTGCGGACAGTACAGATAAGTGGATGGAACTGGAAAAAATTAAGCAAAAGGAAAACGAAACACCCTCCAGATTTATGGACAGAATTATCGAGTTTGGGGACAGATACTTAGATTGGGACTTAACTAAAGAGAGTAGTTTAAGACAAGTTAGGAGAATCTTTGTAAACAATTCTTGCAAAGTAATTAAGAATTATTTTAAAACACAATGCCCAAGATGGTCAGATATGGACCTTGAAGAATTGCGAAAAACAGCTATATATGTTTTAAAGGGAAACGAAGAAAAGGAGAAAGAAAATGATGATGACATGGAGGAAATGAAGAAAAAAATGAGATATTTAATAGATAGGATAACTAAATTAGAAAGTGGGCAGGGTAATGAACCAACGACAATTGCCCCTCTCCAGAAATCCAATTATTAATCCATTACTTGCCACTTCTGTGAGAAGAAGGGCCACAAAATGATGGAATGTAGAATCTTTCTTAAGATGATTGGAAGAAATACACAGTCTAATAATAGCTTTAGAAATAATAACTATAATGAATATAGAAATAAGAACTTTAGAAACCAGAATTATAGAAATAGGAATTGGGAAATCAATGACAATGCTCAAATTGAAGAAAATTTTAATGATAATACTCAACAATATATGAGAAATGGCGCTCGTCCAAAAATTACTCGAGGTACTAATGACTCTCAGAGAGGTGCCCTTCAGGGGGGTGCCCAAGGAATATCCCAAACACAATGATGGTGCCCGAGGGGGGCTAGGGCACAGGAATCAGAGGATACAACCTTTGATTTCCCGGACCCTGATGTCCTACTACCCATTGTCCCTATCCACTGCCCTCCCCATACTAATGAACCCCATGTTACCTTAAAGGTGGGTAACACCTATTATGATTGTCTATTAGACACCGGAGCTTCCTGGTCTGTATTAAAGAGAAAACCTGATTTACAATGTTATTCTATTGGCTCAGAGAATGTAATGGGAGTATCAGGAATAACCCAAAGAGTTAAAAGACTTCCTCCTAGAATGGTGTCTGTAGGACCCCTAGAGGTACAACACTCCTTCCTTTTGATGCCCGACTCCCCTTTAAATTTGCTGGGGAGGGACCTTCTATGCAAACTCAGAGCCACAATAACCTGCTCCCCAGATGGCTCATTATCATTAGAAGTACCAGAGGAATCTTTAAAATTACTCCCTGTACTTCTCTCGGAAAACCAGGACGCAAAAGAGCCTTCCATTTTTGAAATACCTAAAGATATACCTGAGTCTCTTTGGGCCACATCTTCTTCTGATGTAGGCTTGCTTAAATCTGCTGTTCCTGTGCAGATAAAAACTAAATCTAGCCCACCTCCTTCTATCCCTCAGTATCCCCTCTCAAAGGAGGCAATTGAGGGTATTACACCAGTTATTAACTCATTAATAGAACAGGGAATAATAATCCCTTGCAAATCTGAATACAACACGCCCATCCTACCAATTAAAAAACCAAAAAAAGGGCCCGATGGCAAGCACATCTATAGATTTATACAGGATCTAAGGGCAGTAAATAATCACGTTATAAAGAGACACTCCGTAGTTTCTAACATACATACTATTATTTCATCTATTCCTAGCACAGCTACATACTTTACAGTAGTAGACTTGTGTTCAGCCTTTTTTTCCATACCAATACATGAAAACTCCAGACATATTTTTGCTTTCACCTGGAAGGGCTCACAATATACCTGGTGTCGGCTGCCACAGGGTTATGTCGAAAGTCCGAGCTTATTTGAGCAAATTTTGAGCCAAGACACAGACAATATAACATTTAAAAATAGCAAATTAATCAAATATGTAGATGATCTACTCTTGGCTTCAACAGATGCAAAAACATGTCAAGAAGATAGCAAACACCTTCTTTTGGAATTGCACAAAAGAGGTCATAAGATCTCGAAGGACAAAGTTCAGTGGTGTCTCCCCAAAGTAGAATATTTGGGGTTCATTCTGACAGCTGGTGCCCGCTCTATTTCTCCCAAGCGAATTGAGAATATTCAAAAATTGAGTGCTCCTACTACTAAAAAACAGTTAAGAGCAATTCTGGGAGCAACAGGGTTTTGCAGACAATGGATTCCTTGTTATGGGGAAATTACTAAACCTCTTATAGCACTAACAAGGGATGTAGTCCCTGAACCCCTCAAATTAGAGCCTGAACACCTGTCAGCTCTATCAGAGCTAAAAAAGGCTATCTTATCTGCCCCTGCTCTAGGCATCCCAAATTACAACAAGCCATTTACTTTATATGTACATGAGCGAAGAGGAGTAGCCTCAGGCGTTTTAACTCAGACTTTGGGACCTTCTCAGCGCCCAATTGCCTATTATTCTGCCCAACTAGACCCAGTAGCAGCAGGAGCACCACCATGCCTTAGAGTGTTTTCATTTTAGGAATTTCATAAGTAAATTCCTTGGCGGCCATTGTTAAATATTATATAAATCTTGTAGCCACATTTGTAACCATTACTATATTATAACCTTCTCCCAGAAGCCTTAAATTTCCACATTACATTATCTTTTGACTATTTATCATTTGGGAAATGGCTCTTTTTTAAAATTAATTTAGCTTGGTTCCCTATATGTTTAAAAAATGAGATCTTTATCAGAGAAATTTAATTCTCCCACCCCCATTTCCTGCCTTTTCTAAAAAAATGGTTTCCTGTGGAACAGGTATGGACTGAGATTTTGCGTTTGTGTCAGTAGAAAGTACTTCTGGTCACTTGCCTGATCTTGCTCAACAATAAGGATTAGGCATAAAAAATTCAAACTTACCTTGATAGTCACTCTCTTCCCTCAACATCTGAGGGTAATTGGGGACATGTCAAGTTCTTTTTTAAAAATTTTAATCTGCATTATTAACATTTTCTTCATCAATTTCTTAAAAAAATTTTTTATTGATTAGTTAAGAAAAATTTTCCATTGTACATGATTTGTGTTCTTTCCCTCCATTCTTCCCACCCCCTCCCATAGCCAATATGTAATTTCATTGGGTTTTACATGTGCCGTTGATCAAGTCCTATTTCCATATTATTGATATTTGTACTAGAGTGATCATTTAGAATCTACATCCCCAATCATATCCCCATTGACCCATGTGATCAAGCAGTTGTTTTTATTCAGTGTTTCTACTCCCACAGTTCTTCCTCTGGATGTGGATAGTGTTCTTTCTTTCTCACAAGTCCCTCTGAATTGTCCTGGATCACTGCATTGCTGCTAGTAGTCCATTACATTCGATTGTGCCACAGTCTATCCATCTCTGTGTATAATGTTCTCCTGGTTCTGCTCCTTTCACTCTCCATCCATTCCTGGAGGTCATTCCAGTTCACATGGAATTCCTCCAGTTTCTTATTTCTTTTTTTTTTTTAAATAATATTTTATTTAATCATTTCTAAGCATTATTCATTAAAGACAAAGATCATTTTCTTTTCCTCCCCCCAACCCTCTATAGCTGATGCGTGATTCCACTGGGTATCACATGTGTTCTTGATTTGAACCCATTGCCATGTTGTTAGTATTTGCATTAGAGTGTTCGTTTAGAGTCTCTCCTCTGTCATGTACCCTCAACTGCTGTATCTTGTATCACCATGTCCAGTTTGGTGTTTATTTCTGGCTTTTCTGGGAGTCCAATTATTCTTAAATTTTCTCTTCTCCCTCTATTTTCTAGATCTATCACCTTGTCGGTGAGATATTTTATGTTCTCTTCTAATTTCTTGGTGTTTTGGCTTTGCTTTATTAGTTCTTGCTTTAAAGCCTGGTTTTCTTTTACAGTTTGGTCAAACTGGTTTTGTAGATGCATGAATTTCTTTTGCATTATTTCCCACTTTTCCTCCCAGAGGGCTTCCATCTTTTTGGTCATTTCTGATTCAAATTCTTCATGGGTTTGTGGAGAGTTTCTATTTCCTTTGGAAGATTTTGGAGAATTTTCTTGTATATCTTCTTCTATCTGCTCTGTATTTTGTATTTTGGCTCCATAGAATGTGTCCAAAGTCGCCCCTTTCTTCTTATTTTTCTTGGTATTTTGGGGCTTCTGTGCTTCTGTGGAGTTTGTCATCTCTGAATGTGGAGGATTAGCTTTTCTTATCTCTGGTGATCCGAGGCTTTAGTCCTGGGCAGATGTTGGTTCTAAGAGCTTTCCCTGGGTTAAACTGAATATGCCTCACTGGAGCTGGAATGGAAGGGTCGGACCACGAGGCCACACTCTCCCCCCAGCTCACTTTCAGGAAGTTGCCTTCAGAATCGCTGGCCGTGAGGCTGTTTCGTCGGCCTGCGGGGGGGATGGGCTGCAGCTTTCCCAAGCTCTAGGGCAAGGACTTTCACTGAGACTTGGATAGCAGGATCCAGCCCGGGAGGCTGTCTTGCCCGCCCTGAGGGTTGCTGTTGTTTCCACCAGCTCTCTGCAGCGGAAGCCCCAGGCAGTAACTTTCACTGGGACTTGGGTAGAAGGCCCTGAGGGTTCTGCTCTCTGAGCCCAGCCGGGCTGCGGCTTCCGGGAGCCTTGGACTCTGCGCTCCTACCCCTGAGGTCCGAGTGATCTCGGGTTCTGGCTTTTGAGGGGAGCCGTACCTTTTGAACCGGGTCCAGGTCCAGGAGGAGGGTTCCCAGGGTCTGTGCTGTTGATCGTTTTGAATTTCGGCGCCTTAGGAGCTTATCGTTTGAGATCGGTCGGGAAGGGTTTTCCGGAGGTCTGAGCTTTAGCTTTCTCTAAGCCGCCATCTTAACCGGAAGTCTCCACCCTCAACTGCTGTAGTCAGGCAATTGTTTTTCCTCAGTGTTTCTACTCCCACAGTTTGTCCTCTGCTTATGGATAGTGTTTTTCTCCTAGATCCCTGCAGATTGTTCAGGGACATTACACCGCCACTAATGGAGAAGTCCATTACGTTTGATTATATCACAGTGTATTAGTCTCTGTGTACAATGTTCTCCTGGTTCTGCTCCTTTCACTCTGCATCACTTCTTGGAGGTTGTTCCAGTCTCCATGGAATTCCTCTACTTTATTATTCCTTTCAGCACAATAGTATTCCATCACCAACATATACCACAATTTGCTCAGCCATTCCCCAATTGATGGGCATCCCCTCATTTTCCAATTTTTGGCCACCACAAAGAGCGCAGCTATGAATACTCTTGTACAAGTCTTTTTCCCCATTATCTCTTTGGGGTAGAAACCCAGTAGTGCTATGGCTGGATCAAAGGGTAGACTTTCTTTTATCACCCTTTGGGCATAATTCCAAATTGCCCTCCAGAATGGTTGGATCAATTCACAACTCCACCAGCAATGAATTAATGTCCCTACTTTGCCACATCCCCTCCAGCATTCACTGCTTTCCTCTGCTGTCATGTTAGCCAATCTGCTAGGTGTGAGGTGATACCTCAGAGTTGTTTTGATTTGCATCTCTCTGATTATAAGAGATTTAGAACACTTCTTCATGTGCTTATTAATAGTTTTGATTTCTTTATCTGAAAACTGCCTATCCATGTCCATTGCCCTTTTTTCAATTGGAGAATGGCTCGATTTTTTGTACAATTGATTTAGCTCTTTATAAATTTGAGTAATTAAACCTTTGTCAGAGGTTTCTATGAAGATTTTTTCCCAATTTGTTGTTTCCCTTCTGATTTTAGTTACATTGGTTTTGTTTGTACAAAAACTTTTCAATTTGATGTAGTCGAAATTATTTATTTTACATTTTGTGATTCTTTCTATGTCTTGCTTGGTTTTAAAGTCTTTTCCCTCTCAAAGGTCTGACATGTATACTATTCTGTGTTTACCCAATTTACTTATGGTTTCTTTCTTTATGTTTAAGTCATTCACCCATTTTGAATTTATCTTGGTGTAGGGTGTGAGGTGTTGAACAATTCCTAATCTCTCCCACACTGTCTTCCAAATTTCCCAGCAGTTTTTATCGAATAGTGGATTTTTGTCCCAAAAGCTGGGATCTTTGGGTTTATCGTATACTGTCTTGCTGAGGTCGCTTGACCCCAGTCTATTCCACTGATCCTCCTTTCTGTCTCTTAGCCAGTACCAAATTGTTTTGATGACTGCTGCTTTGTAATATAGTTTGAGGTCTGGGACTGCAAGGCCCCCATCATTTGTGTTTTTTTTTTCATTATTTCCCTGGATATCCTTGATCCTTTGTTATTCCAAATGAACTTTGTTTTGGTTTTTTCTAAATCAGTAAAGAAATTTTTGGGGAGTTCAATGGGTATGGCACTAAATAGATAAATAAGTTTGTGTAGAATGTTCATTTTTATTATATTGGCTCATCCTATCCATGAGCAGTTAAAGTTTTTCCAATTGCTCAAGTCTAGTTTTAGTTGTGTGGAGAGTGTTTTGTAGTTGTGTTCATATAGTTCCTGTGTTTGTCTCGGGAGATAGATTCCTAGGTATTTTATTTTGTCTAAGGTGATTTTGAATGGGATTTCTCTTTCTAGTTTTTGCTGCTGAGCTGTATTGGAGATATATAGAAATGCTGATGACTTATGTGGGTTTATTTTGTATCCTGCAACTTTGCTAAAGTTGTTGATTATTTCAATTAGCTTTTTGGTTGAATCTCTAGGATTCTTTAAGTAGACCATCATGTCATCTGCAAAGAGCGATAACTTGGTCTCCTCCTTGCCTATTTTGATGCCTTCAATTTCTTTTTCTTCTCTAATTGCTACTGCTAGTGTTTCTAGTACAATGTCAAATAGTAGAGGTGATAATGGGCATCCTTGTTTCACTTCTGATCTTATTGGGAATGCATCTAGTTTATCCCCATTGCAGATGATATTAGCTGATGGTATATGGGGTGTTCAGGGAGGGGTAGTATCTCTGGTATGGTAGTATCTCTGGTATGGAGGGCTTGTCGTGCTCTTCTAGAGCAGCTCTCCAGCCTCAGACCCTCACCTGACACCCAGCTCTCTCTTGTGGCTCCCAGTAGCTACTAGCATGCGACAGCGGCCACACCCCGGGCAATGGCTTCGACAGGCCGGCTAATCCTTGTGAGGGCAGCCATCGGGTCGTTGACCCCTGGTGAACCAGGGCTTTGCTCACGCAGCATGTGAAGACTGCTTCGGCGGAACAGGCGGAAGAAACCAATAAGAAGGTTCAACAGCTGAGAGGGCGACGCAGTGAAGCACTGTGGAGTGCTTAGAGCGTGTTGGAGCACAAAAGACAACACGGCCATCCAATGCAGCTGAGGAAGTCTCCAGGTGTAATGATTTTTCATGCCACTGGACCCAGGCTTCCAATGCCGAGAGAGTGGGACTGTCTCTGTGCATCGACTTTTCCACTTAAATCTCCTTCACACACAAGTATCTTTGTGCACACTCATCTATCCTAACCCCATCCACCCTCTTCAAGACCTGCGGCGATGGGGGAGTGGCGCAACAGGTGGAGGTGACCACTGGCAATTGTAGTAACGATCCTGCACTTAGGCGGCCCACGGACCAGTGGTCGCTTGGCCCTGTGGGCAGCAGAGATGTTCGTCAGCATCCTGGGCGACTGAGCAGCCCTCTCTAGGACAGTACTGCTCACCCTAATCAAGGGAGGGGAACTAGAAAAGGCGTCTCAAACATTGCCTATATTAGATTTAAAATAGTTTCGAGTGTTAAATAGTTGTAGATAAGAGAGTGGGAGCCATAAACTGTGATAATTAAAATGTTTGGGAGCAAGGGAAATATATATATCAATTATGACCACTGAAATATGTTTTCTACTGTGTCTTGGGTTTATATAAATATAAGATGGTCGCCAGGGAATATATTCCCAGTTTATGAATATGTCCAAGCCAACTGGGTTTTATAGAGAAATTTAATTTATAATACATTGATTAATCAATAGAAAAAGAGAGAAAGTAAGAAAGGAATAAGAATGAAGGGCCTCAAGCCAATAAGGCCTAGACCTCAGTCCTAAGAGATAAATCAGTCAGTTGGTTTTATTACTCACCCAAGATCTCTCTAGGTAAGGCTTCTCATGCCAACCTCAGGCTCCACCTTCAAGAGAGCCTCCTTTCAAGAAATGTTTCCAGAGAATTCTCCTCCTGACTCCTCCTGAGTTCTCCTTCCACAGCCTCCTTCAAGACCTCTCCAGGAGCTCTCCCTCCAGGACCTCTATCCTCTCAGACCTCCTTCAGAGCATCAACCACCCTCAGTCCTCCTTCAGAGCAACCTCCTCAGTTCTCCTTCAGAGCAACCTCCTCAGTCCTCCTTCAGAGCAAAAAACCTCTCCTTCAGTCCTCAGACCCCCGCTATCTTTAAAGAAACAAACTAAGTTCCCCTCAGTTCTCACATCTACCAATCACTGTCGATGTCTCCCCTGTGCCAATGGTGGCTCTAGCTTAACCCAGGACCGCCCAGAGGTCTCTCCCCTGTGCACATGTCTGTTGAAGGTCATATTCTCAAATAATTAAATCTTGATCTTTTCTGCAGCCCTTCCTAAATCCTGTTACTCTGAGTAGGGTGGAGATTGTAGTTTCCAAGACCTGGTTCTGTCATTCCAAGTATCTCTATTATATCAATTCTAAAATCAATCATGACTCAAAGAACTTCCTGTTCTATGCTTAAGCATAGGTCAAAGCCCTTTCCATTGTTTAGCAAAAGGTTTCTGTCCTAAAGTAGTCTTAAGTAGGGAGGAGAAGGATCCTCCCATGCCAAGGAGTTTCATATTCCAATAGAGTTCTTACTATCAGTAGGAAATTTTTTCAAGTAGGAAATTTCCCAATGGGGAAATTTCCAACATTTATAAGTCTAAGAAAATTTAAGGTTTACACCTGCCCTACAAACACCCAGTCAGCACACCGCAGCTGGCGGGTCATCCCTTTAAGCGGTCAAAACCAAAAGAAACAAAACACAAAGAAACTCCTACTAGGAGCATGGAACATCAGAACATTACTTGACAGAGAGAATACCCCAAGACCTGAGAGAAGAACAGCTCTAATCAGTAAAGAACTGGCGCGATATAACATCGACATCACAGCCTTAAGTGAAACACACTTACCAGGAGAGGGATCACTCAGCGAACCCACCACTGGATACACCTTCTTCTGGAAAGGTAGAGCCACAAATGAAGACAGAATCCACGGTGTTGGCCTGGCTATCAAGACCAGTTTGCTCAAACAGCTGCCAGACTTGCCTGTGGGCATCAGCGAGAGGCTCATGAAGATCCGTTTACCTCTCAGTAAAGATCGGCATGCCACAATCATCAGCGCATATGCCCCTACACTGACCAGCACAGAGGAGACCATCGAGCAGTTCTACTCTGACCTGAGTGCCATCCTGCACTCAGTGCCCACAAATGACAAGCTGATACTACTGGGAGACTTCAACGCCTGCGTTGGCCAGGACTATGAAAGATGAAAAGGAGTGCTCGGCAAGCACGGCGTGGGCAAAATGAACAACAACGGCCTACTGCTACTCAGCAAATACTCAGAGTTCGAACTCACCATCACGAACACTGTGTTCAGAATGGTGAACAAATATAAAACAACGTGGATGCACCCATGATCAAAACAGTGGCATCTCATTGACTACATCATTGTAAGCCGGTGAGACATCCAGGATGTAAAGATCACCAGAGCCATGAGAGGAGCTGAATGCTGGACAGACCACCAATTGGTTAGAGCGAATCTTCAAATGCGCATTGCGCTTTGCCACCCAAAACGCACCGAGACAGTTCACACATTTTACATCGTGAGTCGTCTTAGAGATCCATCTTATTTGCAAACTTTCCAGTCCTGTCTGGAGGACAAGCTGTCTGCCAAGGGACCACTCACTGGAAGCTCAACTGAGAAATGGAACCAGTTCAGAGATGCAGTGAAGGAAACATTAAAGGCAGTCCTAGGCCCCAAACAACACAACCACCAGGACTGGTTCATGAGAACAACACTGCTATTGAAGACCTATTGAGCAAAAAGAACAAAGCCTTTATGGAGTGGCAAAATAACCCAAACTCTGCTCCTAAAAAGGACAGATTCAAGTCTCTCCAAGCCACGGCGCAGCGTGAGATCAGGAAGATGCAAGACCGATGGTGTGAAAAAAAGGCAGAAGAAATCCAGCGTTTTGCTGATACGAAAAACTACAAACAATTTTTCAGTGCCCTCAAGACTGTCTATGGGCCATTAAAACCCACCACCACTCCCTTGCTATCCTCTGATGGTGACACTCTCATAAAAAATAAAAAAGGCATCAGCAACAGGTGGAAAGAACACTTCAGTCAGCTTCTCAACCGACCCTCTTCAGTCGACCAAAGAGCCCTTAACCAGATCCCCCAAAACCGCACCATTGAACAACTTGACATCCCTCCTTCAATAGAGGAAGTCCAAAAAGCCATTAAACAAATGAGTGCAGGCAAGGCACCCGGTAAAGACGGGATCCCAACTGAGGTGTACAAGGCCTTAAATGGAAAGGCGCTCCAGGCATTCCACATAGTGCTGACCAGCATATGGGAAGAGGAAGACATGCCCCCAGAACTCAGAGATGCCTCCATTGTAGCCCTATACAAGAACAAAGGCTCACAAGCAGCCTGTGACAACTACAGAGGCATCTCACTACTCTCCACTGCTGGAAAGATCCTCGCCCATGTTATACTCAACAGACTCCTGTCATCTGTTTCAGAGCAGAACCTGCCTGAATCACAATGTGGCTTCAGACCAGATCACAGCACCATCGACATGGTCTTCACGGTGAGGCAAATGCAGGAAAAATGCCTTGAGCAGAACCTAAGGCTCTACATTGTCTTTATAGACTTGACAAAAGCATTCGACACAGTGAACAGGGATGCATTGTGGGTGATCCTCAGCAAGCTTGGTTGCCCAGCAAAATTTGTCAAACTGATCCAGCTCTTTCATGTTGACATGACAGGGGAAGTCCTATCTGGTGGAGAGACTTCAGATCACTTCAACATCTCCAATGGCGTGAAACAAGGCTGTGTCCTCGCTCCGGTACTATTTAACCTATCCTTCACCCAAGTATTACGGCATGCTGTGATGGATCTAGACCTGGGCGTCTGCATCAAATACCGACTGGATGGCTCACTATTTGACCTTCGCCATCTGACTGCAAAAACAAAGACAACAGAGAGACACATCCTGGAAGCTCTCTTTGCAGATGACTGTGCTCTCATGGCCCACCAAGAAAATCATCTTCAAACCATTGTGGACAGGTTCTCTACCGCAGCAAAACTGTTTGGCCTGACTATCAGCCTCAGCAAAACAGAGGTGCTGTTCCAACCTGCACCAGGGAGGCCAACTAACCAGCCATGCATTACAATCGATGGCACTCAGCTTTCTAATGTCAACACTTTCAAGTACCTGGGCAGCACCATCGACAACGATGGGTCCCTAGACCATGAGATCAATGCCAGGATCCAAAAGGCCAACCAGGCACTCGGGAGGCTGCGCTCCAAAGTCCTCCAACACAGAGGTGTAAGCACTGCTACGAAGCTCAAAGTGTATAACGCAGTGGTCCTCAGCTCGCTCCTGTATGGTTGTGAGACATGGACACTGTACCGGAAGCACATGAAACAGCTGGAGCAATTCCACCAAAGCTCTCTCTGGTCAATCATGAGGATCCAATGGCAGGACCGAATCACCAATCAGGAAGTCCTTGACAGAGCCAACTCCACCAGCATAGAAGTAATGGTCCTCAAAACCCAGCTACGATGGTCTGGACATGTCATCCGCATGGACCCACAGTGAATACCAAGACAGGTATTTTATGGTGAACTGTCAGCTGGACTCAGGCAACAAGGACAACCAAAGAAAAGATTCAAGGATCAGCTGAAGTCAAACTTGAAGTGGGCTGGCATTACACCAAAGCAATTAGAACTTGCTGCCTCTGACAGAAGCAGCTGGCGAACCCACATTAACCATGTCGCCACCACCTTTGAAGACAAATGACATCTACGTCTTGCCACTGCACATGAACGCCAACACCAGGCCACAGCTGCACCTTCCGTAACAACTGGCGTCCCATGCCCCATGTGCCACAAACTCTGAGCCTCAGTCTTTGAACTTCAAAGTCATATGAGTGTACACTGTAGATGATAATGCACAAAGACAATTGTCATTCTCGTTCACCAAGAGACTACCACTATTTTTAGGAATGATCCTTCTATTCCTATGCTTTCTAGTGTTTTTAATAGGAATAGGTGTTGTATTTTATCAAAGGCTTTTTCTGTGTCTATTGAGATAATCATGTGGTTCTTGTTGGTTTGCTTGTTGATGTGGTCAATTATGTGGATGGTTTTCCTAATATTGAACCAGCCCTGCATCCCTGGTATTAATCCTACTTGATCATGGTGGATGACCCTTCTGATCACTTGCTGGAGTCTTTTTGCTAGTTTCCTATTTAAGATTTTTGCATCTATATTCATTAGGGAGATTGGTCTATAATTTTCTTTCTCTGTTTTTGACCTGCCTGGTTTTGGAATCAGTACCATGTTTGTGTCATAAAAGGAGTTTGATAGAACTCCCTCTTTGCTTATTACCTGAGAGTAAGGTTTAAGTAAAAACTCTCTTCCTCTCCTTCTCATAGGAGTTTTCTTCCCCTCCCCTTCCCCTGTGTATCTTTGTGTGAGAAAGATTATTCTATTTGGTCTTTCTTTTCCCCCTATTTACACATTACATTTTCTCCACATGTTAGTATACATAGATTGATATAAATGTAGTCCTTATAGAAGAGAGTTTGAGTAAAAGAAAAAGATAACATTTTTCTCCTTTTCCCTTTCCTTCATATTTACCTTTTCAGGTATTCCATGCTCTTTATTTTTTGATATCGAACTTTCCACAGAGCTCTGGTCTTTTCTTTACAAACACTTGGAAATCTATTTTTTTGAATGCCCATACTTTCCCTTGGAAGTATATAGTCAGTTTTGCTGGATAGCTGATTCTTGGTTGAAGACCCAGCTCTCTTGCCTTTCTGAAAATCATGTTCCATGCCTTACAGTCATTCAAAGAGGAACTTGCAAGGTCTTGTGTGACCCTGATTGGTATTCCTTTATATCTAAATTGTCTTTTTCTGGCTTCTTGTAAGATTTTTTCTTTTGCTTGAGAGCTTTGGAATTTGGCAATTACATTCCTGGGAGTTGTCTTTTGGGGATTTAGTGTAGAGGGTGTTCTGTGAGCTCTGTCAGTGGCTGTATTGCCCCCTTGTTCTAGAATCTCTGGGCAATTTTCTTTGATTATCTCTTGAATTACGATGTCGAGTTTGCTGTTTATTTCTGGCTTTTCTGGTAGTTCAATTATTCTTAAATTGTCTCTTCTCCCTCTATTTTCCAAGTCTTGTCGGTGAGATATTTTATGTTCTCTTCTAATTTCTTGGTCTTTTGCTTTTGCTTTGTTAATTCTTGCTTGTTTTCTTCCAGTTGGCTGATTCTGACTTTTAAAGGCTGGTTTTCCTTTTCAGTTTGGTCAAACTGGTTTTGTAGATGAGTGAATATTTTTTGCATTATTTCCCACTTTTCCTCCCAGAAGGCTTCCATCTTTTTGATCATTTCCAATTCAAATTCTTCATGGGTTTGTGGAGAGTTTCCATTTCCTTTGGAAGGTTTTGGAGCATTTGCTTGTGTTTTCTCTTCTATCTCCTCTGTATTTTGTATTTTTGCTCCATAAAATGTGTCCAAATTCGCCCCCTTCTTCTTGTTTTTTTTTTGGAGTTTTGGGGCTTTTCTGTGCTGTTTGCCATCTCTATCTGAGTGGGGAGGTCTAGCTTTTCTTATCTCTGTCTGGTGTTCAGAGGCTTTAGCCCCAGGCAGATTGTCCATTCGTGGGTGTTACTGCTCTCAGTTCCCTCCTGATGCTTGCCTTACTCCCACGCTCTAAGCCTGGCTTTGCACTGTCCCTGAGGTATCTCAGAGCCTTTGTGGGCCAGAGAAGCCTGCACTCTGAGGGGGGGGAGGGGCCGAGGATCCCCAGAACTCTGAGGGCTCCTGATAGGATTAACTTCAGCTGGGTTGGACTGAGTCTGTCTTAAAGCAGGGACCTTCCCTGAGACTCGGACAGAAGGATCCAGCCAGGGGGCTACAGGCTCCCCTCTGTCTCTCTCTGTTTCCCTGCTGTCTGTGTGCCCCTGAGACTGGCTCAGGTTGTTTTCAGGGTGTGGCCTTCAGAATAGCCGGCTCTGGGGTCCTTTTGCTAGCTCTTAGGTTCCCGCTGCTGCCTTGTTCTCAGCGCTCTGGGTTGGGGGGGGGGAATGGGTCCTGGGACCTTCCTTCTGCCTATCCCTTAGATCCGAGTGATCTCGGGTTCTAGCTTTTGGGGGGCTGTACCTTTTGATCCAGGTCCATGAGGAGGATTCCCGGGGTCTATGCTGTTGTTTGTTTTGAATTTCTATATCCTAAGAGCATACAGTTTGAGATCGGTAAGGAAGGGGTTTTCCAGAGATCTGAACTTTAGCTCTCTCTAAGCCGCCATCTTGACCGGAACCCCAGTTTATTATTTCTTAGAGCACAATAATATTCCATCATCAAGATACCACATTTAGTTTAGCTATTCCCAAAAGAAGAGAATCCCCTCATTTTCCAATTTTTTTTGCCACCACAAAGAGCATGCATGCCAAGTTCTATGGTTCTTAGGAGGCTCTACTTTATCCCTTAGAGCTCTGACCCTTTTGTGGATGGCAGCATTCATTTCCTTAGTCAATGGATGTAGCCTATCTAGATTTGTCCAATTAAATTCTTGGCCTTCCCCCCATCCCCTTCTATTGCCTTTCATTCAATCACACTAGCATAGCATAATGGAGTTGATCACAAAACCGGGGATTTGTTGTGTGTATAATTCTTTACACATATTCCTTGAAGCAAAAGAAATAAAACTAACCGTATTAAAACATCTACCACTTGGACTATAAACCTTGAGCTGGACTCAGTTAAAATTAACAATTAAAGCCTAAGGATTTCAAGGACATAGTTTAGGTGCTTAGACCTACCTTGCAACCACTCCTATTAGGTACTAAGAAATTTCTTCCATTCATAGCTTTCTCCAAAGATCAAAGTCCAGTCACTCAATGTAATTGAAGACCCAGGTCATGATTCTTCTTCTGGATTTTTTTTCCCATCACCACTCTGTTGTTCACTGGGATTTTGAACCAGTCTTCTGTAACTATTCAATAGGCTGTACTCTATGGGGGTCTGATTATTCTTCTTTGTTTGCTTATCTCTAGTTGACTGAAATAGTGGTCAAGTTTTGGCTTAGAGGAAAAAGGTCACTTCCACTATTCCTCTCATTTTTTAGTATGCATAAAGCCATAGATTTATAGATTTATAACTAGAAGGGACATAATAGTACACTGAGGCTCCTCTCTTTTTTTTTTTAACAGATAAAGAAATAAGCAAACCATTAAGTGACTTGCCCAAGGGTCACATAATTAGTAAGCATCCTAACTTCAAATTCATTGGACCCAAACCTCACTTTTGTGAATGAGGAATCTGCGGCTCCAAGTGACTAACTTCCTCAATGTCCCACTTTTTTTGGATCTCTTTTCTGCCCCTCCTGTTGTTCTACCCTCTAAGCCTGACCACCAGGGGTATTGCTGAGGGAGAACTAACCCACCTGGCTCTATAATTCCTGAGATCATGCAGCCTCATCTTTACTATGGCATTTTCTACAATTCTTGTGTGTTTCCTTTCTCCTTCCACTCCCTTTTCTGACCTCTTGTTTCAAGAACTTAAATAAATCAAACATATACTTGACTCTAGCAAGGGAGTGTTAATGGACTATCCTACCATCCATTCACTATCTATACTAGCTCCCAGACCATCATTCCCTTTTTTTGGCTGACATTTCCCTTTATGTGTTGGCTTCTCCATTAGAATACAAACTCTCTGAGGAGAATGATTATTTTGATTATGTCCTTATATTCCCAGAGCTTGGCACAGTAGTTGAGTCATATAGTAAGTGATAGAAAGGCTTTTTATTTATTCATTAGCTTGGACCAGTGATGGCAATCCTTTTAGAGACTTAGTGCCCAAACTGCAATCCTCATACCACATATGAGCTGCTCCTTTACCCCAGAGAGGGAAGGGAGGAAAGGCTCCCATTGGGCTCCTGGACAGAGAGGCAGGTGATGTGAAAAATGTCTTCAGGCATAGTAGAGAGGGGGAGGATACCAACCCCCTCTGGCATGTGTGCCAGAGGTTAGCCAACACAAGCTTAGACAGTAAATACTACAGCTAGAATTTAAACCTTCTTCCCCTAACTTTATAATCCTTCTACTATATCATGCTTCCTAGTCTTTGAGAATGACTTTGATCAAAAGCATTTCATTATCCCATGATTAACTTGATAATTAACTTCTCTGAATTGGAGGTAAGGGTTGGATGTATCATATTCGGACAATGAAAGTAGCTGTTGAGAAACTCAGGGACTTTTCAACTGAAAGTTTGCCATTCCTTGTCTTTAAGAGCTTTGTATCTTATCTGTGCATAAGAAAAGGTTAATGTTATTAGCCTTTCTTTAAAAAAAAATGTAAGCCAGGGAGATTGGGGAAGAAATGATTTCTTAATGCTCCTTCATTCCTATCTTGGGCACTCAAAGGAGTATTTATCATCTTATACTCCCTTCATGACCCATAACCTTCTCCAACTCCTTTTTACTCAGGCATCCAGAACAGTCCTTGAGATAACTGAATTACTAAGTTCTCTAATTCCATAGAACTGGGAGCTGAAGAGACCTTAGGGAGATCAACTAATCCAACCACTTCATTTTAGAGATGAAGAATCTGAGTTCCAAAGCTTTTGTGACCTCAGAGCAATAACTAGGAATTTTTTCTTGGGGTAACTGTCATTAAATGAATTTTTAGTTATGGGGAAGGTGAAACACACCCTGGTGTGAGACAGACCCTAGGGCAAGGACTCTTAACCTTGTTTACATGATAGACTCTCTTTGGCAGGCTGGTGATGCCTATGGACCCATTTTTTGAGGAATATTTTTAAATAAAATAATTTTAAATAAAATAAAATACACAGGATTAAAAGGGAAATCAATTATATTGAGATATACTTATCAAGATATATATATGTATATATATATTTTTTAAGTCCAAAGATGAGGAGAAAAACCCCTCCTCTAGAGTATGGTGGTATGGCCACTTCTGGGGAGGCCCTTTATGGGGAAGAAGTGGAATACATGGGGTGAGTGAGAAGCTCATTCAAACCCGCCATCTGGTAGCTTTCTATTTTAACTAATTATTCTTGTCAACAAAGTGCTAAGCTCTGTTTGTAGCTGCTGAAGGACTGCACATGTTGTAAGCTCTTTAACTTTCGCCCTGGGGAAAAGCCCTCGTCACCCCACTTTAGTTACAGCTCTCAATGACTTACCCAGTGTCATAGAGTGACAATAAAGGCTTGTTGACTAACTGTATGCCTAATGTCCAATGACCGGCAAACTAAGCTCAGAGATGCTCATTACCAAAATGGCAGCAGGGTGGTGAATTTGCTGGGCAGAACAAGACTCAAGTACTCACTAAGTTGTCAAAGAGGGTGAAATCTATTTAGGAATCTGTATTTTCCCCCCTTTCCAGCTAGAGTTTTCTGGAACTGGAATCAGGAAGACTTGAGTTCAACTTCAGCCTTAAACACATACTACCTGTGTGACCCTATGTGAATCACTTAACCTTTGACTGCCTCAGTTTCCTCAACTGTGAAATAGGGATCAAATAGCACCCACCTTCCAGAATTGTTGTGAGGTTCAAAGGAGATTATATTTGTAAAGTGCTTTGTAAGTTTTAAATGATATGTAAATCCTAGCTTCTATTATTACAATTATTAAGAAAAAAAAGAACTTATTGTAAGAGATGACTTTTCTTTCATCTGATCTTTGCAACAGCCTATTAAGTAGATAATTCAATACCTGTAGGGTTATCTCCTCATTTTATAGTTGAGGGAACCTGAACCTCAGAAAAGCTATTTATCCAAAGTCATACAACTGGGAATTGGCAGAGTCAATGATGGGTCATAGTGGATTAACACTTAAGGATCTGAAGTCAATCAGTTTCTAATAGAATGTAAGCTCCTTCAGGCCAAGGATTGCCTCACTTTTCATTTGTTTGTTTGTTTGTTTGTTTTTGGGGCGGTTAATAGGATCAGTGGATAGAGAATGGAATCTGACATTTGGAAGACCTGAGTTCAAATCCAGCCTCCAATACTGTATGAGCCTGGATAAGTCATTTAATCTTTGTTTACCTCAGTTTCCTTAATTTAAAAATAGATAATAATACCACTTATCCTATAGGCTTGTTGTGAGGATCAAATGAGATAATATTTGTAAAATGTCTGGCACATAGGAAGCATTTAATATATTTAATAACTTAATATCTTGGTTTTTTCTGCCTGTGTGCCCTTTGAGAAGTCATTTAACATTTTTGTGCCTCAGTTCCCTCCTCCAGAAAAGGAAGAGGCTGGGCTAGATATTTTTAAAGTCTTTTCTCAGCTCTAAATGATGAATATTTTAGAAAGCAAGATTTAGTGGGAAGAGTGCCAGCCTGGGATTTAGGAGTCCAGCTCTGCAGCTCAGCAAATTACTCAGCTTGAGTATGTCAATCAAATAACAAGCATTTATTAGCATTTACTTTGTGTCAAGCAACATGTTTGGCCCTGGAGTAACAAACACAAAAAATCTCAAATAATTCCCAACCTCAATAAGCTTAAATTCTATTGGGGAAATCACAAGAAGAGAATGTATAAAATTCATACAATCGTTGGAGGGGGATCAGGAAAGGGCTCATTTGCAGGAGGTCCCTACCCACAGCTTGCCTTCCCTATCTGTAATATGCAGGTGATTTAAAAAAAATATTTAATAGATTAATTCAGAAAATTTTTCCATGGTGCAATTCCATTGGGTTTAACGTGTGTCACTGATCAGGACCTATTTCCATATCATTGAGATTTGCACTAGGGTGATCCTTTAGAGTCTACATCCTGTGGGGGTGATTTTGACCAAGGCAGTGGTGCCCATTAGTAAGCGTTGCCCAACTTCACCTACCTAGGAAGCCAACCCTGGCGGAGGTCCTCGGAGGCTCGCCGGCCTTCAGCGTTTCTCCTTGGGACCAAGCTTAATTTCATCCCCCCCCCCCAAAAAAAAAAAAAAAAAAAGCAGAGCCCTCATCTCCTGCTGGATGGGCCAGGAAGGGAAAGCTGATTCAGAGGCGTTGGCTGGGGAGGGCTTTCCTCAAATGGCCTCGGGATTTAAATGGACTGAAGGCCCCTTCTTCACTCCCAGCTCTTTAGCACCTGGGTGAGAACTAATTGTGAGGGCAGTGCCCATTTGGAAAAATGAAAGCCTTCAGTAATTGAGGTCAGTTACTGTGACTGTTAACTGTTAGCATAGGAGCATTTTACAAGCTGTCAGGCCACCTACTTGGGATGGGGGCTGGAGGAGAGAATTCTCCCATCTAGCTTAATCAAGCAATCTGTTTTCTTTCCAGACGCCGTCTCAGACTATCTTCAGAAGATGCTTTATTCACAGTAAAAAAGTTATATTTATATATAAAATATACTATGAAAACATGTACAGATCTACTATTTATCTGTCGTCTATATGTTGATATATACTATATTTATAAGCACATATATGTTAAAAGAATCAATTAAATGAAACGAGTATTCATTAAGTGCTTCCTCTATGCAAAGTATTGTGAAACATGAATAAGATTGAGTTTGTTCCCTCAGGGAGCTTACTGTCTGCTGGTGAGTGTGAGCTTTAGGATCTAAATTTTATAACTACAACAGATCTCTGAAGTCATCTAACCCAACCTTTTACATCTGTAGACGTGTATGTACATATGCGTGTATCTATTTATAATCCTCCCTTTTGGTCTCAGAACCAATATTAAGTCTGGGTTCTAAGGCAGAAGAGCAGGAAGGGCTAGGAAAAGGGGCTTAAGTGACTTGCCCAGGGTCACACAACTAGAAAATATCTGAGACCATATTTGAACCCAGGACCTTCGTCTCTAAGCCTGGCTTTCTGTCTACTGAGCCACCTACCTGCACCCTCCTGCCAACCTCTTATATTTTAGAAAAAAATAATCTGAGGCCCAGAGAAAGAAAGGACACTGAGCTTGTTCAAGCCCAGTGCAGTGGTGGTGGTGGTAGAAAGTCTGAATTGGAAGGACCTTTAACACCCATTCAGTTCATCTCCACTATTTTCTAGATGAGAAAACTAGAGATTAGGCAAGTAGAAAGATTTGACTAGAATCACAGAGTAGAAAGTATTTGAGGGAGGATTGGAGCCAATCTACTATCTCTTACTTATTACAATCTCTCTATTTTCTACTAATTCTACTTATTACTATCTCTCTATCCACCATGCCATAATGGGGGAACACACTGGGCATAATGGAATCTTCAGATTTAGGGATGGGAGAAAGCAATAATACTTTTCATTCAATGAAGAAGAACTGGCAGATTAGTCATGTTTAATGACTTCTCCCAAATCACAGAACTCTTTTTAAGGGAAAAGTAGCCAGCAATGGGTCTCTGGCTTTCATTGGGCTTTTCCCACTCATTATCTAACTTAGAAATTTTAACTGCAGCCATTCAGATTGCTTCTCTCAAAGTGATTACCATTTTTTAGCACTGTAATTTGGGTGACGTGACTTCATCCCTCTGAGTCTCTGGAAAATGAATGGATTGGACCAATGGATTTTCTCAGAAACCCTCTAGAATTTATACTCTATAATCTTCACTATTTCTCCTCTTTCTCCATCTGCCATCAGAAAAATTCTCTTAAGATCTCAGATTGCAAAGCAAAAGATATTTACGAAACACATCCAGGAAGGACTTGAAGCATTTGAATTTAAAAAAGGTTCTAGTAATATCACTGATACTTGAATTTTATTGTCTGTTGGTTGGAAGATTTAGATTTTTCTTTTTAGCAGATCTGGCTTCATCTGAGAGTGGAAAGAAAGATAATATACTTTGCAATTTGACCAGATAAAACTTTTGAATCACCCCCTAAGTCATCTTGATGGTCTTTATCCAACTTTTTATAAATGTCTATATTCAGCACCAAATGAGAGCTTATTTTCACAGGCAATTTCAGCGGATGTAGAGCCCAGATTTAAAAATGAAAGTTCAAAATAGTATAGAGAAAATTATCTTATGAAAAACAAAACAAAACCCAACACAAGGCTGTGCTAATTCTGCTATTATCATTTTTTAAAAGAAAAAAAAAAGCAAGAGGCAGCTAGGTAGTTCAGTGGATTGAGAACCAGGCCCAGAGATGGGAGGTCCTAGGTTCAAATGTAGCTTCAGATACAACCTAGCTGTGTGACCCTGGGCAAGTCACTCAGCCCCCATTGCCTAGCCCTTACCACTCTTCTGCCTTGGAACCAATACACAATATTGATTCTATAGCTTTAAGGCTTTAATAATAATAAAAAATAATAAAATAAACAAAATAAAATTAAAAAATAAAAAATAATAAGGGTTTAAAGGGTTTTAAAATAAATAAAAAATAAAAAAGATAAAAAAGATAAAATAAAAAATAAAAAAAAGAAAAAAGCAGAAAACTAAAGCAATGACCCCGATGCTGTGCCTGCATTGCATGGGTTGAAGGGCATTTACTTAATGAGTTTAGACAGTATAGACAGTCAACTTGGAAAGTAACTGAAGAATGCAAGGGTACAAAGAGATATTTTTGAAAATATATACTTGTTTTTCTTGAGTATGTTTATTTGTGCCAAGGTTTTTCTTTAAATTTTCTTTCACTTGGTTTTTAATTGGGAGGAGAGTGTTGAAAGGAAGGATAAGTAATAGTGATGCTCCCCAAAAGAGTCAGTGAGATATTTTTTAAATGTACAGAAGGGAACAGGAGAAAGTACAGTAAAGCAGATCAGTTTTGAAAGTAACATATTGAATTATTACATGCTTTAAAAAAAAGCAAGTGGCATGGGACATCTAGGTAGCTCAATGTATAGAGAGACAGAGATTGAAGGCCCTGGATTCAAATCTGTTCTAAGACACTTCCTAGGTTGACCCCAATTGCCTGGTCCTTATTGTTGGTCTGTCTTTGAACCAATATATGGGATCAATTCTAAGACGTAAATTAATTTTTTTATAGCAAGTAGCATGATATTAGAGCTTCACAGTTTCATCTATATAATCCTTGTTTGCATTTTACATGTGGAAATTTTTTTTTAATGTTTAAGTTCAGAATAAAAAACATAAGACATAGTTTTCCCTAAATTCCTTTAGAAAGCCCCATTCTGAGGCCTTCATTCTGGTCCAGAGATGACTCTGTGTTAAGGATTTGACAATAGAGCAGCATTGGTGAAGATGTGGCACGCGTGCATAGCTGGCACTCAGGGGGCTGCTCCGTTCCCCCCTTCACAGCACCTGAGGACATTTTTTGCATGCCCCATCTCTCTGTCCAGCCACCCAAAACAAGCACTCCCTCCCTCAGCTCTCTCTGGTAATGGGTAGGCTCACATACAGACTGAATTTGCCTTCTGGGCACACAAACTAGGAAAAGGTTCCTCAAAGATACATAGAGTATAAATTCTGGGAAAATCTCTGACACCAGAAAGGTTTTCAAAAATAATCTAGCAACAGATCATATCTGCTTTCCAAGGACCAGTCAAGATAGACAGAAAGACAGTCACTCGATAACTGATTCTTTTGTCAAAATACATTAAAGTAAGGAAAATTACAAAAAGGTCCCCAATCCTCCATGAACATGTGCAGCAACAATGAGAGAAAGGCAGAAGCAAGGCAAGAGGTGCTAAGAATCATGCACTCTTAAGATTCCCTATAAACATTAACCAAGCTAATGGTGCCCTGAATATATAATCCTTGGCCAATAACCAATATTGCTGGAAGGTCTGAACCTAATCAATCTTGGTGTTCTAGGAAAGCTATGAATAAAACCAGATCAGAAAAAGGAGATGGGGCTAAGTGGAAAGATGGCTTACATGTTCCTTTTATGAAAGGTGAATAAAGGAATTGCGGAGTTGGTTCCATTGTCTGTCTAAAGGCAACAAGAAACACCATTACAGGGACATTTGGTCATCTCATATTACAATGCTCATGGTGAGCATTTGCAAAAAAGACCACCAGGAAGATAATTGTAGCTTAAGCACCACCATCTGTTCTGGAGGATGAAGATGTAAAGAAATTCTACAAACAACCTGATAAGACCTTACAGAGTAAATTGGCATATCCTTTAATATTCTGTGACTTCTGTGTGTAGGTGGGCATGGAGGTAGATGACAAAGAACAGGTTAAAAATGTGGTTCAGGAGTAAGAAAACAAGAGAGCAAAGACTTGTGGACTACAAAGGAGGTTCATGCTTATAGATCATGAATACTTTCATCAAAGCACTGGATATGGCAAACACCAAATAATATAATAAAAAATGAAATTTAGTTCATTTGAACAGATGGAAACTAATTGATTTCCAGCATGGAGTCATTTATAAGTCAGCTCTTTTTGCACAGTAAGATAACTGCTTTGTTAGAAGAAAGATGACAAATGACAATGACAAATGAGATTATAAAAATGAGAAGATATAGCAATTGATTGAGATTTCAGTATGACTCATTTGCAAATGCTGTTGATGAAAATATGAGAAATGTATAAAAGAACAGACAATGATGCAAATAATTACCATTTCCTAACCAAGTTTAACTAATATAAATCACTCACCAAAACAAGGAGAACAAAAGAGCCTAGAAATTTCTTCAGACAATAGTACTTGATTTCTTTGTCAAAAAGAGGTGTAAGAAAACAAAAAACAATATTAGTTCAGATTATAAACTTATTTGTAAGATTTTATTGAGGTGGATGTTGCAAGATTATTAGCAACGGCATCTCATAAAACAGCAAAAGATAATGGAGGGAAGAGTATGTTTGTAGGAAGCTTGGTACAACACTCAATTAAGCAAACTCATAGTGATGAAAATTGAGGATTAAACTAGAAAGAAGAGGATAAGCAGACAAAGAGAAAAATATCTATATGGACTTCCACAATGAGTTGTTTACCATTAATAACAGTGGAAGTTCTATATTGGGAAGCTAATAGAATAGTAAAAAATAACTGTGCTACATTTATTTCTAGAGAACTATTGTGTTGGAGGTGACACAATTTTGAGTGCATCAAAGGATTGATTCTAAAGATGGCTGGAAAAAGAGATGATATTATCACTTGGGAAAAAACCAGTGATTTTATAATACTATCTATATTTTGCAAGAGCTATTCTATAATAGAAAATATTTTCCTTTTATTTAAATTTTTAATTCCCATATCTTTATTTGCAAATGCAGTAGAACCTCATTTTACATGAAATCAACACATGCAAATAGAAATGAAAAAAATAAATGTAGAGAAATACATAAAAATTAAATTATAATCTAAAATCCTGCCATTTCCTCAAGTGGAGTAAACACTCATTTTTGCTTTGAGAAGCATTAGTGTGTGTCATTACATCTTTTGGACCAAAGTTTAGCTCCCTCATCTGTCTTTGTCCAGAGTTCTAGCTTGTAAGAGGTTATGTTTGAGTCAGGGCAGTGCTTTTCTTTGTTTCATTAGCACTATTTAGTTATTAATGATGGCCCCCAAGCATGAGAGTAATAATGCTTGTAACTCTGATAAGCCTAAGTAAAGTTGTAACATGTCCAGGTATGTTCGTATAAGAAATACTTATTAAGTAATGGTACTTATGTGTGATTTTTAATTTCCATGAAGGGTCTTGGAAAGTATTGGGAGAGTAAAATGAGGTTCTACTTATATTCATTCCTTTTCTTCTACCCTGAGATCCCCTCCCTGTGGCAAAAAAGAAATAAATATAGCAAAATTGACCAATGTACCAATCAAGTCTTATTGTAGTTACAATATACTCTACCCGAAGTCCCTAATATCAGCAAAGAAGACAGGAAGAAAGATTTTTCCTATTCTTTCTGTGCTCATTATAACTTTATAGTATTCAGTTTTTTGGACAGTTGTTATTCTCTATTTATATTGTTGTAGTTGCTGTTTTTGTGCATCTATTTACACTGCATCGGTTTGTAAAAGTGTCTGTTTTCTTCTTTTTTTCCCCTTTTGTACCATTTATTTAAATTTTCATTAAAAAACTATGCAAAGAATATTATCTTTGAAAAGATGAAGTGTGTCTTATTTAAGAAAACACAGGTCAATGGTATGATGTAAAGTGCATTAGATTTAGAATCAAAGGTCTGTTTTCTTCTGAATTCTTATTATCCATAATTTTTTAGGCCTTCATGAACCTTGATTTGCTTAGCTCTTTCCCAATTGATGGATATATATGCAGACCACATCTTTGCTGTCACACTATTGACTGAAAGGTGTAGAGAATACAAGATCCCAAAATATTTACTGTTTGCAATGTTTGATCTGAGAGAATAACGGATAAAAGACTATTTTCACAAGATATTTCCCATGCAGGAGTCACATTTATTTAAGATCCTTTGAGGGGCATCTAAGTAGCACAGTGGATAGCCCGTAGTTTGGAGGTCCTGGTTTTAAACCTAACCTCAGACACCTCCTTGCTATGTGATCCTGGGAAAGTCAATTAACCTGATTACCTAGCCTTTGCTACTATTCTGTCTTGGAAGTGATACTAAGACAGAAATCAAAGATTAAAAAAAGGATTCCTTGAAAGATGTAACCTCTGAGAGAACTTGCTTCATTGAATGCATTTATTTATCATTTATTAACTTATTATTTTTATTTATTATTATTATTATGAAGATATAAGAAAAGGAGAAATATTCTCAAATATCAGCAAGAATGTTTGCTGCTATTAATGTAGGATGTCTAGCTTGGAGTTTAAATAGAAGAAACATTTCCTATGGATGATGACATTATCTAAATGCTTCTATTTGTGGATGATATTGTACTTATTTCATCAAACTCTGGACCACCATAAACTCTTAAATGAAAGCCAAAACCATTCCAGTGAGCTGAGTCTAACTATCCACACAGGAAAGAAAATTGGATGAAGAATGCTTATGACAGACTGTTGGACAGATAAACAGTAGAACTGGTTTATCAGTCCATAGATCTTAGACAGAAGTGAAGTATTGTAAGGGTTAAATATTAATGTTTTGACTAAATATATGAACATTAGAAATAATAATGGTGGTTGCTGATTCAAAGTATTATTGTTCAAAGTAGAAATAACTTTTAATAGTTTTTTATTTACAAAAGAGGTAGAAAGAATGAAAGTAGAGAAATGCAAAGATAAGACATTTAGGCTCTCTAACCAAATATTGCTCCATTGCTTGACTCAGCCAGGACTTGTTGACCTTCAACCAGAATTAAACTCTCTCCAGAAGACAGGAAGGGAAAGCCAGCTATCCCCTCACCCAAGTTCTCTCCAAGAGGCAGGTCAAGACATGATTCAAGCTGAAGGTGACTCCTGAGGCTGACTTTCTTCCTTGAGCCGACCTTCTTCTTGAAGTAGACTTCCTTTTTGGAATCAAGGAGAGTGGCCTGGGCCTGCAATGGAACAAGAAGAAAGGGTTGGACTGCATTTAGGAAATTGAACTGTGCTTTAATGACCCCAAGCTGGTTCCCGAAGCAAAGGCCCATCTTTTCAATAATATTTTTCTAGTGATGCTCTATAGCTGTGAGTCATACAATACCACAGTCTTTGAAATTAAAGTTATGGGTCACTCAAAGGCCAATGGAAAGGAAAATGGTCAGTGCGAGTAGGATAAAATACTTTCACAAGCAAGAATCAAATGGAAGAAGAGAGATATATAATGCTTAATATTTATATAACCCTTTAAGGTTTGCAAAGCACTTTACAATTATTATCTCATTTAATCCTCACAACAGTCTTGGAGAGTAGGTGTTATTATGATCCCTGCCTTACAGCTGAGAAAACTGAATCTGAGAAAAGTTAAATGACTCAACAAGGAACACATAGCTAATATCTGACATAATAATGTCTGAATCTGGATTTGAACTCAGACTTTCTTGATTCCAGAAGACTTTGCTTAAATATCACTTTCCATGTGGAACCTTTTTTCATTCTCCCAAAGGCTGATGTTCTCTCTCCTCAATTATTTTGTTTGTAATGACTTTGTGTTTATTTTTATTGCTTCTGGATAGAGTTACACATTTACTTGTTGTCTCTTTTGTGGGAATGTAAGAGCTTCAGAAGGAGAGATTGTCTATTTTATTAGTATTTGCAGCCTCCTCCCTTAGCACAGCAACTAGAACATTGCTGTTGCTATTCAGTACTGTCTAACTCCTCTAAGTTTACAAATTTTTAAAAGCTATTTTATTCTATCCCAGATTAGCTGTGCCTTGTGGTGTGGTTGCCATCACACTAATCCTCACATACCTATTCTTAGGGGTGCCATTTTCTACAAACTACATTTTAAGGGCTTACGTGATTTATACGTAGTTGGATATTGATGGTGACTGAGCAGAGACATTTATATAATTTCCTTTTCACTGTTGCAATTATATTCATTGTATTGGTAATGTTGCTTTCTGTTAGCGATAGTGACAGATGAGGTCGTTGACATATATTACATTATAGAATATGAGTTTATTTAAATGTGCATAGTGAGTCCTTCAAAATGAATTAGACAGACAGGTTGTATAATTCTGCCAAAGACTATTGTGCAAACGCTTGGAGCGGTGGGGGCTAGTTTGAGCCCTCCTCCTCTGTGACCTCTCCCTCTTTGGTTCTCTGTTTTCTCTGCTATAAAAATAACAGGGTTGGGCTAGATGAGCCCCAAAGTCGCTTCCAGCGCTGACATTCTGTGGTTCAATGATGCTATGACTGTGTCATCCATTTCAGGCTTGGAGGCCAGTGGGTTAAGCACTTTTTATGAGCACTAAATCACTTAAGATGGAAAATAAACAAGTTATGGGGTCTAGATTACATCAAGAATGAGTAAAATTGTATAGATAAAAATGAAAACCAAGTCTTCACCCAAACTGAACCCTGAGAGGGTTATAGAAGTTCAATTATCCTCTGTAGCCAAGGTCAGTCATCAAAGCATGAAGAAAGAGTGGAGCAGGAAATGCTGGCTTTGTGGTACTTTGGACAGAATCCAAGTAATCCTGGAAATTTCATGGGGACCCTTAATCTCATGCAAAGTCCAACCTGGCTGGACTATCCCCAAGCATAGGACTTTGCACAGAACAGACACTTAAGAAGTATTTGTTAAATTTGAAACATCAGACCCATGAAGTTCAAATAAATTTGGAAGAGGGACTTGTGTCCACATATTTAGAAAATAATATTTATATATTGCTTCAAGATTTGCAAAGTACTTTACAAATATTACTGTATTTTATTTTATTCTCACAACAATCCTAGGAGGTAGGTGCTATTTTTACCCGTTTTACAGATAAGGAATGGGGTTTTGGGAAAGGTTAAGTGACTTGCCTAAGGTCACACAGGTCTAATTTGAAGTTAGGATATGAACTTGAGTCTTCCTGAGTTTAGGGCTTGTACTCTATTCATTGAACAACCTAATTGCCTCTTAAAATCCATGTAAAATCCATGTATAAAGTTATTTTATATTTTCCACCCAATATGCTCTGTACATACTATCCCTTCTTTGCTGTCTCTTTGTAGCATTCAAGCCCTCGTAGGTTCTACCATATTGGAAAGATGGAGATCATAGTATACAACAATGGACTATTTATCAATTGTTCAGCCAAGCCTGCTCAATGTGGGCAATGCATCTTTGGACATAGCAGCCAAAGTGGTTTTACTAAAGCATAGGTCTGATCATTTTGACTCACATGCCAAATAAACTCCTTCAGAATCAAATTTGAAGTCTTCCATCTGTCACTTAAAGCTTTTAAGACCCAACCTGCCCCCTTTCTGCTTTTTCATTTTTCTCATACTTACTCTATTTCACCCAGTCTAGGATCCATTGAAACCAGCTTTCATGCTGGTTCTCACACATGCCATTTAATTTTTGTTTTGCCTGTTCCCAGTTTTGGAATGCTCTCCCTCCTACCCTCCACTTCTTGACCCATCTGGCTCCCTTCAAGACACCTCAAATGCCCCTTTCTTCTTGGGGTCTTCCCCGTTCTCTAACCAATTCCTTCCATTTTTCCCCTGTGAGGTTGCCTAATATCTACTCTAGATGTCTCTTGTATATATCTACTTCCAAGTTGTCTCCATCCTTAGAATGTAAGCTCTCGGAGGACAGGACCTTTTCTTGTGATTTTGCTTTTCTTTTCATCTCGAGTGCTTATCTTAGTGCCTGGGACATAGAAAGTGCTTAACAAATGCTTGGTAACTCATTGACTAAACAATGATCCAAGAAACAGATAAAAATGCCAAATGAACAAAATGGCCATTGTTTCTGTGTGGTCTCATTTTGTTTCTTTAGTAGGAATAGGGTCGCAGAAGAGAGAAGCGAAAGAACTATATGATGTGTAAAGGTTATTCTACTGAGGTATTGAAGGGCAAGTGACTTGTACCATGGTACCCATGGGACAAAGTAATTTATTTCTTTTTTTTAAGGTCTCTCAACTACAATATTATTGTGTTTACTTACATAGACTATAGAGATTTAAGAAGATGGGGACAGGGGACAGCTGGGTAGCTCAGTGGATTGAGTGCCAGACTTAGAGATGGGAGGTCCTGGGTTCAAATCTGGACTCAGACACTTCCTAGCTGTGTGACCCTGGGCAAGTCACTTGACCCCCATTGCCTAGCACTTACCACTCTTATGCCTTCAAACCAATACACAGTATTGATTCTAAGATGGAAGGTAAGGATTATTAAAATTAAAAAAAAGAAGCTGGGGATGCTGATATTCCTGAAGGTTTCAAGACAAATGAGGATTCCTATGATTTTAAATAAATAAATACATTACAAGTGATTTCTCTATTTTCCTCAGTGTCTTGCACAGAATTATGCACACAATAGGCATACAAGTTATGTTTGTTGAATTGACTGATACTCATACTAATTGCTTTTTTATGGAGAAGAAAAGACTTCGGATAGGTAGAAAGTCAATTAGAAAATAGCAAATAATAGGGAAGCTGATTGATATAGAGGAGCGATAGCACTCGGTTAAGGCTCAGGAGACCTGGCCTCCAGTCCATCATTAGGAAGGGACCTAGCACATAATAAATAATACATGCTTGTTGGTTGACTGATTGACTAACACTAAGGTGCTTTCTGACTAAGGACAAGACAAATATGGTAGTCGCTTAGTAAATGTTTATGGAGGGCAGTTTGATCATGTTAGAGCATCAGATTTGGAGTCGGGAAGACAAATTTATACTCTACTCTAGATTCTGGTTGTGGGCTTAACCTCTATTTGCCTCAGCTTTCTCATCTGTGAAATGGGGATAATACTGGCACTTTCCTTCCAGGAATGTTGTAAGGATCAAATGAGTTAACATATGTAAAGTACTTTGCAAAGAATACTATTCTATACAAGTACTTATTATTATTATTATTATTATTAGGAAGTTGGAGCTCCAGCCCTAATAGTCTAGGATTCTCAATATTAGCAATAACATGCTAACTTTGATTAGTTTTAATAAAATACAAACAATTTTGTTCCTGAAGACATTACTCAGGGGAGTGCATTAGATTCTGTTATGTTCTATTATGGTGTGTTTTTGTACTATATTGCATAATATTTCACACAGCACACATAGCCTTGTTTATACTTTCATATTCATTCTGTGCTCTTGCAATTTAAAAAAATACAACTCTAATCCCAGTTTTTTTCTTTCTGAAAAGTTTTCTGGTAATTTCTGGTTGGGTTCTTGCAATTTGGCTGTCAAAATTTCTTCAAGAGCCCATTGTTCTTTGTTGCTGCCTAATTTTTATTTCTTCAGTCAGGATAAACAGCCCTCTTGAGACATCTGTTTAGTTTCTAAGGGGGTCCTGGTCTGAGGAGAGCCGGCCATTGATTGCAACCTCAGAAAACCTCCCCCAACTCATACCTACCCCCAGCCCAGCTGCTCCAGAGCAAAATAAAACTGGTAACATGTGCCTCTAAATTAAACTTTAAAACAATATCCTTGCCCATAAAAGCCCCCAAATAGTACTTCTTTATGCACTCAGGGCCAAGAGGGCTTTGGCAGTGCAGACTGCCAATCATTCTCCTCTCAGCCCGGGAGCCCTAATTACAAGTGTGCTTTGGTGAGAGGCTGCTTTTCACGGAAGCCATGGAGAGATGAGAGCACAAAATGGTGCTGCCTCATCTAGCAAACTTTTCAGGAGGTTGCGATTCATATGGAACCTTTGGGTGTCTGTCAAAAGCAGCCTTCCTGTTGGCCTTTTGGGAATCAGTTGCTCATTGTCAGCATAGCATCCATTTGGACTGAGGAAATTCCAGTGGAAAATTCATGTATTTTCTTGACAACGGAAGAATGGGATCTAGAATGGGAAAGACCTATGGACATCATTGAGACTCGCCCCTTCCTTTAAAAGAAGAGATAACTGAGCCTCAGAGAGTGGAAATGACTTGCCCAAAGTCACAAATCAGTGATTAACAGAATCAAAATGAAACATCACCAGTCAGAGTCTTTACTAAGCACTCACAATGAATCAGGCACACTGCTCACCTCCACCTCACCACCAGGAATATAAAGCAAGCAAAAACAGTTTCTTCCCTCAAGGAGCTTTGATTCTCACGATCTAAAGAACATGTAAACCAGTTGGAAGCCCCAGGATCTATGCAGAGTAGGTTGGAAGTCATCTAAGAGCAGGCAGACATCACTAGCAGTTGGGAAGAATGGGAAAGGCCACCCACAAGTGGTAGGCTTTGAGCTAAGACTGGAAGGAAGTCTGGGTGGCTAAGAGGCAGAAGGGATGAGGGAGAGCATTCCAGGCATGGAGAGAGCCATGCCAGAGACACAGAGAAATAGGAGGGAGTGTTGTGTTCAAGGAACAGTGAGCATGCCAGCGTGGCTGAATCAGAGATTTCATGGAGGGAAGTAAAATACGAAATGAGTGGAAAGGTAGGGGAAGGCTGGGTTATGAAGAGCTTAAAATGCCAGACAGGGGAGTTTCCATTTGATCCTAGAGGTATTAGGGCACCATGGAGTTTATTGAATGAGGCTGGGGAAATGGCATGGTAAGATCTGAGCTTTAGGAAAACCACCTTGGCGGCTAAGGAGAGGCTGGGGCAGAGTGAGAAGACTTGAGCCAGAGAGAGCCATTAGAAGGCTATTAAAGCAGTTTTAGGGAGAAGAAATAAGATCCTGAACTAGGTAATAAGCTATTTGAGTGGAGAGGAGAGAGTATATAGGAGAGATGCAATGTAGGTGGAAATTGTGACATCCATTGCTCTTACATAGCAGTTAAACTCATACTTACTCTCCTTTTCAGTGAAAGGTAACTGTTGTCTTCCCTAGTGGATCTACATATCCAACTTTCCATTTGTCATGTTGGCCAAGGATGGAGAATTGTAGGGTAGGCAAAGAAGGCTGGCCTCCTGGATCCTTTAGAATTATGAAAGCAGGCAAAAGGTGTATGGGAAAGAGCACTGGCTTGAGGGTAAAGAGACCTGGGATCTGTCACTGGCTCATTTATCCCCATGGTGATTGCTTTTAGGTTTGGCAGAGTTCTAGACTGTAAGGTCTAGAACATTAACAGTAGCAGCTTAGATGAACATAATACACTAAACTTAAAAAAATCATAATGTCTCTGGGTCTCAGTTTCCCCATTTGCAAAATGAGAAGGTTGGATTTTCTTCAAATATTTGAAGGCTTTTCATATGGAGGAAGGGTCAGCCTGAAAGGGCAATAGCAAAAAAAGCAAAAGGAGGGAGAAATTACAAAAAGACAATATAAAGAATAACTTTCTTAACAGTTAAAGCTCTCCTAAAATGGAATGGGTTTCCTTGGGAGGAATTTACATTTCCATCCTTGGAGGTCTTTGAACTGGATGTTTTTAAGGATGTTAGAGAAGGGAATTCTGTTCATGTATGGACTCACCTAGGTAGCTTTTGAGGTACTTTCTAACTGAGGATCCTTGAACTTTGTGACATTCTGAGAATTTTTTGGTGATATGTTTTTCTTTAATTTTAAAATTAATTAAAAATACTTTGAAATTGAACATCAATGCAACCAAGTTGTTTGCATTTAAATTAATTCATTAAAATGTATGAAGTATTAATATATTTTTTTAGTCACTTGTTCTCGATTCCCATCAGGATTCTTGGTCCTTTCATTCTCATTCACTTTTCCTTGTATATAGATATATACAGGAAATAGAACTCTATACATAGTTCATACTCTAATCTCTGGTTCTCCTTCCAGATTCCTTTGTATTCCTTATCATTGTTATTAATCATATTACCATTTTTCATTACATTGTTGTACCATGATTATTCATTTCTTGATTGTTGGACACATGGATTGTTTCCAAATTCTCATAATTCCACCTAACCTAGTTATGAAAATCTTGGACAGATCTCCCTTGGTGGGTTCTGACAACACTTTTAGGGCATTTTCCCAACCACAGCGCCATCAAATGAAAAGATCTGATTATTTTTGTAATTTTTGCTATGCATCTCTATATTGCTCTTCAAAAAAAAAAAAGAGTACACACATTTAGGTTAAGTGATTTGTACACATTCACACAGCTAGGAGATATCTGAGGCCAGATTTTAATCCAAGTCCTCCCAACTCCAGGCCTGTTATGTCAACTGTACTACCTGGTTGCCTCATGTATTTCTTTCTTAATAATTGTTCCTGTCCATTGATCATTTATTTGTTATGAACTAGGAATTAATGATGTCATGTTTTAACTACTCCTCTTGTATGTTTCAATGTCAAGTTTTGTTGGTCATATTTGCTATAAATATTTTACATAAAATTTTTTCTTTTAGTTATTTTTTATCACAGTCAAACCTATTTCTCATATATCTGATATGTTTTGTTGACCTGTCTAAAATTTATCTGTCCTGTATAGTTGAGAAATGCTTCATCCCTTTTCCCTATTTTCTTGTTCTTTTGAGTTTGCTAGAAATGTCTAACATTCTTAAATAAAAAATAAAAAATAAAAAATGAAATAAAAAAGTGAGAATGAGGATCCTTGTTTTGTACCTGTTTTTAGTAGGAATGCTTCTAGTGTTCATCCATTGCAAAGATATTTTTTGAATGTAGGTATGCTGTTTCTAACTGGATAGCTAGGTGGCACAGTGAATGGAATGCTGGGCCTGGAGTCAGGAAGACCCATCTTCCTGGGTTCACATCTGGCCTCAGACATTTACATATTGTGTGACCCTGGGCAAATTGATTCACTCTGATTGCTTCTATTTACGCATTTGTCAAATGAGCTGGAGAAGGAAATTGTAGACTACTCTAGTGTCTTTGCCAGGAAAATCTCAAATGGGGTCACAAATTTGGACACAACTGAAATGATGGCACACTAGGCTCTTTCTTTAGAAGAAAGTATCCTCTAGATCCTTCTTTGACTTCTGTGTAGTCACTGAGAAGATTTTCAGGACGACTCTAAGAACTGACATGATGTTGGTAATGGTCTGTGCTTGGTCCTGTTCCCACATGGTTTGACTCTCTGTAATGTGAAATATTTGATTCCATGAAGTTTGAAGATCATGATTACTTGATAGGGCAATGTATATCAAGAATGTTTTTCTTAAATTTTTATGGACCAGCATTATATTCTATCTGGGCTGTTTGGGGCAGCATTTCTGGTTAGGATACTCCAGTTCCAGGATAGTTTATTTGTTGACTTCTCAAGGCCATTTTTGGTTTTGTTTACTGGACATCCAGCAAAGATAGCAAGATGCTGGTCTACATTTCTCCTCCTCTCTCTTCTCTTCTTCCTCTTCCTCCTTCTCTTGCCTCCTTCTTTAAGGAATTATATGAAAATGTCAGTTGAGAACAATTTGTTCCACTGGTCACAGAGGCAGCTGAATACGTTTCAACCAAAGTGATCTATTGCATTCTGGGCCATCCTGACTTTTGCTTGCCACTGCGCTTTGGTGATTCCAGAAGTCAGAGTGAGGCTGATGGCTTTGTTTAACTCTGCCTCTATTACATCCAACTCACTGCATTGGTCCCCTTCTAAAACAAACCCAAACAACAGCAATATGAAAATGTCATGAGAGTGTGTCCCAAGAGAGGCACACTGAGATATAGAAACCAAGAGGAAGGACAGACTGCTTTTACTTTTGGTGCATTGTGGGAGGCGAGGTTCATGGAGGACGTGGCTTGGTCATTTGAATTTAGCTTAGAGGAACCTTATCACAAACTGAAGCTGAGCAAACTTAAATGACTTGTCAAGATCCTACTCTTAGGAAAAGAAATAGTCAACACTTAAAAAATGATTATAAAACCATGGGATTTAGACTGGGAAGGAACCTTAGAAAACCTCTAGGCTAATCCTCCCAAAGAAACCAGCTCTGAGGTGGGGAGTGATTTGATATTGGTCACGTAGGGAGCCAGGGACAAAATCATGACACAAACCCGGGGCCACTTCTGTATCCAGTCCACGTTCCTTCCCTCACCCCTTGCCTTTCCCCTCATGCTGAAATTACCCCGTAAGTGTGGCATTCTGTTTGGGAAACAGTTGTGGCACAGCCTCTTTGGGTCACTGCAGGGCATCTCATCTGTTCATGGTTCAACGCTGGTCCCAAGCGCATTGTTTAAATTCTATTCCCAACTGGCTGGACTCCTTGCATCCAGTAGTATACACTGTTTTCACACATCTAGTGTATTTAACCATAAAAAGGAACGGTTGTAGTTTATGACTGGGCCTCATGCTGCGTTCAATTAAACCTACTGTTTCCAATCAGGTTTAATGTGAGGATAAAGTGAATGCTCCCTGAGATTTGAGAGGAGGATAATTTGTCAGTAATAATAAGTGTAGACAAACAGGATGTTCTACAGTGCACAGGGCTTGATTGGAACCAAATGTGCTCTTAGGGGCTGTCTCTAAAGTACCCATAACAACTACATGAGGCTTAGTCCTGTGATTACTGCCTCCGGTCATGTATGGCACTTCTCCTACACCAGTGGATGGCATTCACAGTCTTTCCCAACTCAGGTTGGAGAAGCAAAGCCATCCTGGAGAATCTCCCCAAGATACCCCTTCCTTTTTTCTTGCTATCTTTGCTGGATGTCCAATAAACAAACTCCAAATTCCTTGGGACACACTCGGCATTCCTTTTTTTCCTATGGACTTTCTGTAATGGTTCAGAAAGCTGTCAATGGCAGGACACTTTTAACAGGGAAAGTTAGTCTTGGATTTGAACCCTGTCCCATCCTACTTCCTGGCAAACATTAGATTGCCTCACTTTTCGTAAAAGAGATTTTACCTAATCACAATGAGCTTCCTCCAAAGATAAATGTTCTTTATTTGTTTTTTTTTAACTCTTATCTTTTATCTTACAATCCATAATGTGTATTGGTTCCAAGGCAGAAGAGGGGTAAGGGGTAGGCAATGAGGGTTATGTGACTTGCTTAGGGTCACAAAGCTAGGAAGTGTCTGAGACCAGATTTGAACGCAGACTCTCAATCCATTGAGCTATCTATCTAGCTGCTCCTGATACATTTTCTTTTAAGGAAAAAGGGCCAAAGAAGAATTTCTGTTGTGAAGATCATAACCATCCTACTTTGCTAATGCAAGTATAAGGTCCATTGTCATACCCACTAATTGAGGGTGGCTTTTGTTCATGAGTGTGGCAGTGTGGTTACTGGGTAGGATGCTGGACTTGAAACATCAAGATTTGCTTCAGATACTCACTAGTCTTGTGTTCGTTGGCAAGTCACTTAGCTTTTTCTGTACCTCAGTTTCCTCTGTGAAATGAAGAGAATGGATTGGCTGACCTTCAGTTTGATATTTATACTCTCACAATTCTCTCTGTGCCTCTTCCAACAAGACAAAAGCTAAAATTCTCTTTTCTTAGTCCCCATCTCTAATAACTCCAGACTTGTTATCATAGTTTCATGTCAGATTCTTATGGCTAGTGAACTGTGAGGCCATGAATAATTTACTTCCATGAGCAATTATGTAGATTTAATTTGGCTGTAATCAAGTACTAACTTCTGGGGACAGAAAGACAAGATGCAAATGTTTCCTCTCTTTTAGAATATTATAGATTGTAAGCTCTTTGAGGGCAAGAACTAGCTTATTTTTTGTCTTTGTAACTTTAGAGCCTACACAGCACATAGCACATTTTTTTTGTTGTTGTTGTTGAGTTCTTTTAGTTGTATCTAACTCTTTGTGACCTCATCTGGGATTTTCTTGCCAGAAATACTAGGGTGGTTTGCCCTTTCTTTCTCCAGATCATTTTGCAAATGACAAACTGAGGCAAACAGAGTGAAGTAACTTGCCCAGGGTCACAAGCTAGTAAGTGTCTGATGCTGGATTTGAACTCAAGTCTTCTTGACTCCAGATCTGGAACTTTATCTATTGCGCCTCATAGCTGCCCAACATAGTACATAGAAGATCATCCTGATTCTTCATGATCCCATTTGGGGTTTTCTTGGGAAAGATACTAGAGTGGTTTGCCATTTCCTTCTCTAGTTCATTTTACAGATGAGGAAACGGAGGCAAACAGGATTAAGTGACTTGCCCAGGGTCACACAGCCAGTTTGCCATTTCCTTCTCCAGTTCATTTTACAGATGAGGAAACTGAGGCAGATAAGGTAAAGTAAGTTGCCCAAGGTGACACAGATATTTTACCATTTCCTTCCCCTGCTAATTGAAAAACGAGGAAATGGAGGCAAATGAGATTAGGTGATTTGATTTGCCCAAGGTCACACAGTTAGAATCTGAGGTTGGATTAGAACTCAGGACTTCTTGATATTAGGACTTGCACTTTATCCATTGTGCCATTTAGCTGCCCAATGAGACTATTTCCTCCTCAGAAACTGACAAATATTATAAATCAGAGATTGATTTATTGTTTTATTGATTGCCTAGACTTATGAAAGTGACACAGAAAATGCTAACAATACAGATTCAATTTAAAAGCATGTTACACATACTTTTTTTCCCTGAGAGAGCTAATTCTAAAAATTACTAGCATAAAGCCATTTATTTATATTTTATTTTATTTTCAAAATTAATTTACTTAGTCAATTTGGAACATTATTCCTTGGGTACAAGAAACACATTATTTCCCTCCCTCCCTTCCCCCATCATTCCTGCAGCTGGTGTGCAATTTCATTGGGTATTACTTGTGTCCTTGATCAAAACCCATTTCCATGTTGTTGGTGTTTGCATTAGGATGTTCATTTAGAGTCCACATCCCCAGTCATGTCCCCTCGACCCATGTATTCAAGCAGTTGTTTTTCTTCAGTGTTTTTATTCCTATAGTTTTTCCTTTGAATGTGGATAGTGTTCTTTCTCACAGATCCCTCCAAGTTGTTCAGGGACATTGCATTGACACTAATGGAGAAGTCCATTACATTCAATTGTACCACATTGTATCAGTCTCTGTGTACAATGTTCTCATGGTTCTGCTCCTTTCGCTCTGCATCACTTCCTGGAGGTTGTTCCAGTCTCCATGGAACTCCTCCACTTTATTATTCCTTTGAGCACAATAGTATTCCAACCCCAACATATACCACAATTTGTTCAGCCATTCCCCAATTGAAGGGCATCCCCTCATTTTCCAATTTTTGGCCACCACAAAGAGCACAGCTATGAATATTCTTGTACAAGTCTTTTTCTCCATTATCTCTTTGGGATACAGATCCAGCAGTGCTCTAGCTGGATCAAAGGGCAGACTTTCTTTTAGCACCCTTTGGGCATAGTTCCAGATTGCCCTCCAGAATGGTTGGATCAATTCATGACTCCACCAGCAATGAATTAATGTCCCCACTTTGCCATATCCCCTCCAGCATTCATTACTTTCCTTTGCTGTCATGTTAGCCAATATGCTAGGTGTGAGGTGATACCTCAGAGTTGTTTTGAATACCTCAGAGTTGTTTTGATTTGCATCTCTCTGATTATAAGAGATTTAGAGCACTTTTTCATGTAGCATAGAGTCATTTAGCAGTCTGGCAAAGCCTATAGATTTCTCAGAATCATGTTTTTAAATGAATAGAGTAAAACACATAAGGATTGCAAAGGAAACCAATAATGTTGAAATACGTTTTACAAAATATAGAAGTTTCAGAGTTACAGGTCTTCCCACACCTAGACTGTTGGGCATCTGCAATACAGGTAAAGAATTCTAGATTCAGATGATCTCTCAGGTCCCTTCCAGGTCTAAGTTGTAGAATCTTGTGACAAGTTTCATACTCATATCTTTTGTACATTCTTATGTGATTAGTAGATCCTTGATACTGGCAAATGCCTATTGATGAGAACTCTGTGTGGGACCAGATTTAACTAATGATCAGAAGGGAGAATGAAATTTCTCATGATTAGTCAAAGCAGAATTTATAGGAAAGTAATGAAGTGTCTTTAGAAATGATCGAATTGGTGGGGAAAGAAGGAGGTAGAGATTCCTGTTGGTGGGGTGTGTATATATGTAGGAAGGGAAGGGTGTCGATCCTAAGAACGTTTTCTCTTTTTATGAGGGTGATCTGTATAAATTTAACCACCACCAAAACACTGCCTTCATTTGTTCCCACCTGGGAAGCCAAGGCCAGAGAGGAAATCTGGCTTTGGGTCCGAAGAATTAGGAGGTGGAGGCTGCAGTGGAGCAGAATAGCTAAGGTATTTCAGAGTCATGGGCCTTCCCTTGACCATCCCCCCACCTGGGTCTCCCAAATGTCACATCTGGGAATGATTATCAGACCGCCAGGCTCTGGTTGACCCTGCCTGCCAGAGCACAGGCGGTGTGGGCCTGGATCTGGGATATGGAAGGTTGAGGGGGAAAGGCCATGTCACACGTGAACAATGTGGAAAGTTTTGAAGGGGGAATGCTTTAGAAAGCAAGGGCCAACCTCAGAGAAGAGGCCCACTGCTACTGGTGCCTCAGATCGGCTTCTAAGAGAGAGAAACAGCAGCTAATGCTTCTCCTTTACTGCTAGGAATATCTCATGGGAAATTCCCTGCAGGAGCTCAGTTTGGTACCTGCTTTTACCTTGGGATTCTCAAGGAGTGCTTCACCTGAGACCAAAGGAACCTTGGGAATTATAGATTTAGAGCTAGAAAGGATATCAGAAATAACAAGAGCATAGATTTAGAACCAAAAGGCCTCTTAGAGGACATCATGACCAACCTTCTCTTTTTTACAAATGAGCAAACTGAGTCCCAAAGGTATTAAATGGTCACCCAGATGACAAGTATCTGGGGGCAGGATTCAAATCCTGGTCAGCTTAATTCATCTGACATTTTATCCAGCTCACCCTAATGCTTTTTATCATCAAATCAAACCCTTTCATCACAGTCTTGGTTACTACAGAACAGAAAGGATTTGCCAAAGGTAACTGTAAGTTACTGATCCACAGACCAAAGACCTAAAATGCAGCTCTTCAATCGAGGGTGTTCTTTGCCCAACTGTGCTCTCAATGATCAATGGAAAACATAGAGGAAAAAAGTTAATTCTTGAAGACATCTAGGAATCAGAAACGTGAGTATTTCTCTTCTAAGTGAGTTAAGTGTCGAAGAATAATTAGATGGGGTTGTATTTCTGGAGAAGAATTTAGAGAATGTTTAAAGAAAACACACATGAAGTGTAACATCATGGAAAGGACTAAATCAACACTTCCCTTTGAAAACCTTCTCGGGACAGATTTAATCTCTCAAGTGGTTTCTTTCCTTGGACCTGTTTCCTCCTAGGTATAAATCCATTCCATTCCAAGTATTTAAGCACCAACTATGTGTCTGGCACTATAGCAGGTATTAGAAGAGATACAAAGGGGATAGCAAGACAATTTTTAACTACAGTCTATTTGGAAGGAAGGAAACAATCATTTATTGAGTATCTATTATGGGTCAGGCACTGTGATACCTATATCAGAGATACTAAGACAATAACAACATGATTCCTTTCCTCAAGGAGTTTACATTCTACTAGGAGGAAGGAAACAATATTGCATTTATTAAGCATCTATTATGGGTCAGGCACTGTGCTAGGTATTAGGGATACAAAGACAATAACAACATGATTCATTTCCTCAAGGAGGTTACATTTTACTAGGAAGAAAGAAGGAAGTAAAGAAAGAAGAAAGGAAGGGAAATGAGGAATGAAGAAACAACCATTTATTAGTCACCTAATATGTCCCAGGCACTGTGAGAAGCACTTTTATGAATATTCTCTAATTTGATCCTCAGAACAGCCCTGGAAGGGAAGTGTTTATTATTATCTCTATTTTATAACTCAGGAAACTGAGGCACAGAGAGGTTAAGGAATTTGTCCAGGATCATCACATAACCAGTAAGAGTCTAAGGTTGGATTGGAATATGAGTCTTTCTGACTCCAAGCTTAGTGCTTTATCTACTGCGGTACCTTCTTGCCTCTAGGTACAGTGATAGAGGAATAAGTACACATTCTATATGATACATACAACACACATATAAATTAGGTATACCATGACCTCAAAGAGCATTGAATTTGTGCCCAGAATGCCTTGATGGGTCACTTCTTGACTAGATGAAGGAAAATGCTGTATTTAACATTTTCAATTTCATTTTCTCCATCTGTAAAAATGGAAACAAGAGCAGCAGTAGCTGATATGTATGTAGTCAAGTCAGCAAGCATTTATTAAGTACCTACTGTGTGCCTGACAGTGCTAAATTAGTAGAGTTTTAATGTTGGAAAAATGCTTAACATACTTGATAGCATTTGATACTTTCGTAACTTGTAAATTCTGTAGATGTGAGAAGATAAAGACTTTGAGAGGTTCATAGATCTATCTCTGTCATACAACTAGTAAGTGTGTGAAGCTGGATTTGAACTCAGGTCTCTATTCCAAGGCCAGCATTCTTTCCACTATGCTATTACAGTTACTACTACCATGAATAATACTGATAATATTAGTACTTATACTTCATACCTCAGGGTGGTTGTGAAAAATATTTTGTTAATCTTAGTGCATTATAGCTATATTTATTTTCTTATATAATGAGAGGTAGCATTCAAGTAATAAAGATCTGAAGCAAATTAGCTATGCGATCATGGGCAAGCTGCTAAAACCTAAGAGCCCTACTCAACTCTTTAAGTCTACAAATTACTAAGGAGGTTCACATATACACTGGAATAAAGTGTTTCCCAATTAGGGTACCACCCAAGCCATGAAATCACAAGTCTAGACCTCACATCAACCTAATATAAAGATCCCCTGACTCTAAAGCCATCCCTGTTTCCCTTATGCCATGTTGTCTGTCACACAGAAAGTACATAACTATTTTTGTATTAATGTATTGTATATGTGTATATGGTCTTCCATAAGCAGATATAAATTCCTTAGGACACAACTTTGTCTTTTCTTCTTCTTTTTTTGTTCATATCCATCACCCAGCTCAGTATCCAAGCACAAAGAAGGTGCATAATAGTAACTCCTCATAGATCTGGGATATGCTGGCATTCATTTTTTCTTTAAATATTCATACAAACTCACTGGCATCCTAATTCATGGATATTCATGCTTGGTGGCTCCATACTAGCCAACATAGGTTAAAATATGATTAAGGAAGAAGTCTGCTTGAAAAGGGTAAGACATAAATATACAATAAAATACTTACATATGATAAATAAAACATATAATACTAAATGCTTACTGTTGGCTAATTCATTCATCCATGGGATATAATTTTATTTTATTTTATTTTTATTTGTTTATTTTATTTTAAAAAATAACCTTTTTAGGATGGCACATAGAGTACTCTCTGTGGGCAAGCAGCTGCCTTCCCTCCCCTTCCTCCTCTTCACCAGAGTTTGTGACTAGAAAGACAGAGGGATGTGGATGGAGCTGCTATCTTCCCCCTCTCCCCCACCCCTCTGCCCAGCAGTACAATGGGAGCCCATAAGGAGAAGGTTGGTGGTGCACAGGCAGCAGAGCTGGAGGGGAGCAGAGTGCTCAGCCACTCCCTACCCCTCTCTACATTTGTTCAAGACATTCCTCACTTCACTTGCCCCTCCACCCAGAAGCCCAATGGGAGTGCTTTCTCCCTCCCCTGCGTGGGGTAAAGGAGGAGTCAGAGGGCACTGAGCACTTGGTGGAGGGGAGGGGCATGGCAAGCAGCCTAGGGAGGGTGTGTGGCACTTCCTCTAGGGGGTGGGGCCTGTCACTCTGTCTCTAAAAGGTGAGACCTTCTTATTCTTATTTTGAGCCCAGAGAATCTTTTACTCTATCACACCTTTCTCTAAACTGTGGATCATAGAGAAGGAGGCTGAGCTTTTGCTCAAAGTAAAACATAAAAAAAAAAGATTTATAATTTTGTTTAGGATCAACCTTGGGGAAAAATGAGGGTGAGTTTCCCCTTTTAGATATGATATAGCATTATGACGGATATTTAATAGTGAGAAGGGCAACATAAAAATAAAAATTCCTACAATACTTATTAGTTAATGAATCAACAAGGGTTTATTAAGCACCTACTATGTGCCAGGCACAGTGCTAGGTGTTGGGGATATGAAACAAAGAATGAAACAATGCTTCTTCTTGAGAAACTTCCATTCAAGTGCCCAATTAATTAGAATACTGCTGTGCTGAGCCTGAGACTGATATTAGATATTAGAAGATCTTAACTTCATGTTAGTTTCTAGATAACCCTAACAGGCTCAAAAGGAAGACTCAAGAAGGGGATGGGCTGGCTTCTCCCTTCCTTCCTTCCTTCCTTCCTTCCTTCCTTCCTTCCTTCCTTCCTTCCTTCCTTCCTTCCTTCCTTCCTTCCTTCCTTCCTTCCTTCCTTCCTTCCTTCCTTCCTTCCTTCCTTCCTTCCTTCCTTCCTTTTCTTCCTTCCTTCCCTTTCTTCCTTCCTCAGCTCTAGGGGAGGGACAGAGAGAACATGCCAAGAAATTTGATTATCAAATGTGCTGCCCCATATGAATATCTGTGGCCTGGCTCTCTACAGGATGCCCACATTACAGCCACAATCAAATTGAAAAGTTGGGCCCTAGGGTAAAATTAGGATCATGTGCTTAAGGAGTAAGCAAATGTCCTTTATTTCCCAGAACAGAACAACCTATTAAAAGTCAAACAGGTACCATGGACAGAGTATTAGGCAAGCCAATGTGGCTGGGAGATTAATGATTGTCTACCCATCTGAACAAATGCTTGGGAACCCATGTGGCAGATTATCTTCCCTCTGCTCCTCTGGGAAGTGTTTAGAATGGCAGGAATGTTAATGGCTTTTTAAGACTGAAGATTCCTTTCCTTTGAATGTGGCTAAGACTTTCAGATAAACATCATTGAAAAAAAAGAAAAAAAAGGTTTTGGATTTGGAATGCCATCTTTCCTGTCTGGTATAACCACAGCTTAAATGCATACAACCCTAAAGAAGAGTCAGTAATCACTGAATTAAACATGCTTATGTGACCCTTCAAACTGTAAACACATCCCATTTGAAAGACTAGGTTCCTATTTCACCCAAATTTAGAAGGCTACTCTAGAGAGGGTTATCACTATCAATTATGCCCTGTGTTTGAATCTACAGTTGCCCATTCCCCTTCAGTGATATTGGGAAGAAACTGATGGCTTCCTCTCTCTGATCAGAAAATTTGACCTCCCTCAGCCAATCTTTGAATACATATAACTTTTCAGGCATTGAGGGTTTGAACTCAGTTTTTAATATTCGGAGTCTGAGCCAAGGTTTTCCCTCCCTTTAATATTGTAATGAAGTAACTTCTTGAGTTAAAAACAAGGCTTTGCAAAGCTCTCATATTTGCACTTGTGTCTGATAGTGGAACATTTTGATGGTTTAAGTGTAAATGAATTGGATATTGAGATTAAATTTCCCTTGAAATGCAAAGGCATTAACATTGAAAGGAGGGGGTGGGGATCCTTGGCTAAAATCTGCAATGGTTTTAGCTAGGTCTAAAATCTTTTTCCTTTCTTTCTTTCTTTCTTTCTTTCTTTCTTTCTTTCTTTCTTTCTTTCTTTCTTTCTTTCTTTCTTTCTTTCTTTCTTTCTTTCTTTCTTTCTTTCTTTCTTTCTTTCTTTCTTTCTTTCTTTCTTTCTTTCTTTCTTTCTTTCTTTCTTTCTTTCTTTCTTTCTTTCTTTCTTTCTTTCTTTCTTTCTTTCTTTCTTTCTTTCTTTCTTTCTTTCTTTCTTTCTTTCTTTCTTTCTTTCTTTCTTTCTTTCTTTCTTTCTTTCTTTCTTTCTTTCTTTCTTTCTTTCTTTCTTTCTTTCTTTCCTTTTTTTTGAGAAGTGGTTTGTAACTGGGGACAGAGTTACTTGGCTGCCTAGATCTTCTAGCATTTATCAGTGAACATAGACAAAGTCCCGTCAATTTAAAATATGAAAAGGGGCATTCCTTGAGTATTGTGGCACATGCCTGTAATCCTTGCTCCTGGGAGACTAAGGCTGGTGGACCACTTGAACTCTAGAGTTTTGAGCTCCAGTTTGTATGAAAGCCAATCAGGCATTTGCATTACCTGCATTACCATACTAATATGATGAACCACTGAGAATGGGACACTACTAGGTTGCCTACAGAGAAATGAGCTGGTTTAGAAATAGGACAGGGTAAAACTTCCTTGATGGTCAGCAGTAGGATTTTACCCAGGAGTGGCTTGCTATATTTCTGTCTGCTTGAGTAGGATAGAGAGAAAAGAAAGAAAGAAAGAAAGAAAGAAAGAAAGAAAGAAAGAAAGAAAGAAAGAAAGAAAGAAAGAAAGAAAGAAAGAAAGAAAGAAAGAAAGAAAGAAAGAAAGAAAGAAAGAAAGAAAGAGGAAAGAAAATGTGAAGGAAGTAGGTAAGAAAGAAAGGAGAGATAAAGAAGAAAAGAAAGGAGAAAAGAGAGAAATAAAGAAGGAAGGAGTGAAAATAGGAGAAGGAAAGAAAAAAGAAAGAAAGGAGAAAATCTAGAAAGAGAAAAGAAAGAAAAATATTTCTTTTTTTTTTTTAACCCTTACCTTCCATCTTGGAATCAATACTGTGTATTGGTTCCAAGGCAGAAGAGTGGTAAGGGCTAGGCAATGGGGGTCAAGTGACTTGCCCAGGGTCACACAGCTAGGAAGTGTCTGAGGCCAGATTTGAACCTAGGACCTCCCATCTCTAGGTCTGGCTCTCAATCCACTGAACCACCCAGTTGTCCCCAAAAGAAAGAAAAATAAAGGAAAGAAGGAAGGAAAGAAAGAAATAAGGGACAGAAAGAGGAAAAAGAAAGAGAACAGAAGGATGGAAGAGAGAGAGAAATGAGGAAAGGAAGGAAGGAAAAGAAATAGGAGAATGAAAAGAGACCAAGAGGAAAGAAAGAAAGGAAAAGAGCTATGAGGGAAAAGAAAGAAATGAGAGAGGAAAAAAAGAGAAAAGAAAAAAAGGCATATGCACTAAGTTCCTCTAATTTAAAATATGAAAAATGATCAGTCTTAGATACTTTGACAAGGGCCAGGTGGGCCCATCTTCAAAACTTTAATGGAAACATTAAAATCTTTACATTCCCCAGTGCCAATGAAGAAAAAAAGGGACCTGGATTTGTGGAAATGGGTGTTCTCCTCCTTCTCTTGTACCAATTGAATGCAAGGTCTTGTTAGATGGTTGTAGAAAAGTGAACTAAGTTTGAATGAGAGCCAAGGAGTAATAAGCTAAAAAGGAAAATGTTAACAATCCAACAACCTCCCAACTCTTCTTCCTTCTCTTTTCACCCCCTCTTTATAAACAGAGTATGAACCCATAGGTCTGGGAAATGTCTTCATTTAGTTTTTCTTTGTACACTCACTAACTCAATGGTATTCTATTTCATCTCTATTCATAATTAATAAATAATGTGGTAGCCAATGGTTATGGTAGCTGGTAAATATGGCATTTATAAGCCAAGTAAAAAGAAAAGGATAAGATTCATTTATCTACGGACGGATCTAATGTAACCAAAGCTACTTATTGATTCTATAAAATGACAAGAAGTGCTATTAAGTGTTTGTTGGAGATTCCTTGCTTCTTATTGTAGACGCATTCAAGAAACTGCAGAATTTGTAAACAATCCCTGATTTCACCAGAGGGAGTATCTTCTAGAGATCTATATAGCAGTTTGAAGAACTTACTCAATTGGTTATTCAGACTGACAGAAAGTAATTCTTAGCCATTGCAGATCTCAGCTTGAAGAATGATGTTATTTTCTTTCAAGTCAAGGTGCCTCCAGGGCCGCTAGTCATGTCAGTAGGACCTTTCACATGAAACCCCAGTGGGATTTTGAGCAAAAACAATAATAATGTTGAAACTATCAAATATATGTTTAATTTTGTTTCAATAGGGATGAAGATATAGGAAGAAAAACAAAGTGGCTTTCTGCTAATAAAATATATAAAAACTTGCTCTAATAATAGTAATTATATAAGATTTGCAAATGATTTTACACATATTATCTCATTTGATGTTCACAAAACCTCTTTGAGATAGATGCTAGTATGATTCCCATTAACTGATGAATAAACTGTAGCATTCCTGCTCTTCTAGGTCCTTTCCAGATGAGTGGAGAGAAGTTAAGTGACTTGCATGGAGTCACATAGCTACTCGGTATCTAAGGCAGGATTTAAATATGGATGTAATGCTCTATCTATGATGCCTTTAGACTGCTTCAGTACAGAGGGAACTGAAATTTTTGTTTTATATATATATATATATTTTTTTTTAAACCCTTACCTTCCATCTTGGAGTCAATACTGTGTATTGGCTCCAAGGCAGAAGAACGGTAAGGGCTAGGTAATGGGGGTCAAGTGACTTGCCCAGGGTCACACAGCTGAGAAGTGTCTGAGGCCAGATTTGAACCCAGGACCTCCTGTCTCTAGACCTGGCTCTCAATCCAGTGAGCCACCCAGCTGCCCTCTTTGTTTTATATTTTAATTCCATTTACTTTATTTTTTGAGAAGGGGAAGAGTATTGTGGGGCAAAATGAATCATTCTTCAGTGTAAACACCCATGCTTCACAATATCTTTGAGCTCTAATTCTAGTCCTCCTCAGATCCTGGTGTGAATTTTAGGATTGACAACTTGTCCCTCCGCAAGAGAGACTGTATGTCTGGGACATCTATTAAATTAGTCTTCTTTTGATTTAGTTATTTTAAAAAATTACAGATATTAAAATCTCCAACAAATGTTGACTCTGAACAAGCCAATAAAAACATAAAGAAACTATAGAATTGGGGCAGCTAGATGACTCAGTGGATAGAGAGCCAGGCCTGAAGATGGGAGATCTTGATTTCAAATTTGGTCTCAAATACTTCCTAGCTGTATGATTCTGGACAAGTCACTTAACACCACTTACCTAGCCCTTTCTGCTCTTCTATCTTGGAACCAATTTTAAGATAAAAGGTAAGAGTTTAAGAAAGAAAAGAAAATAACTTATGGAACCAGACCCCTTAATAATTCCATGAAATCTGCCATATTTGTATTTTAATTAAAATAATTATTATTTATATTGCATTGAGGTACTATTATGATAAAATTCTTAAATACTCCGTTGTTTCTTGAGCTCAGCAAGGCGAGTTTTCCCTTCAATACTGTAGTTTGTAAGTTCTCTGCAACTCATGCTATGGGATGCTTGACCATCTCTCCCATTGCCTAGAAGCTCAATTCAATGTGATGGAGTCTTCTTTGAGGCCTTTTAACATTAACATTAGCATTCTATGGTTAACAAGTACAATTCTGGTCTATCCATCTGTTCTTCTTTGCTCATGCTTATATGTCTAGGTTATCTTTATTTGTAATCATATATTTCCTGGATTCTCTTTCTTTTTCTCATACACACATATTTTCCCCTTTATCACACATCTATAGATAAACTATATTAATATATCTATTGGTATAAATATATATTTATACAGGTAGAGATAATACATAAATGTTGTTCAGTCATTTCAGACTGTTCATGATCCCATTTGTGGTTGTCTTGGAAAGATTTATGTGATTTGCCATTTTCTTCTCTAGCTTATTTTACAGATGAGGAAACTGAGGCAAAAAGGATTAAGTGACTAGTCCAGGTTCACATAGCTATTAAGTATCTGAGGCCAGATTTAAATTCAAGTCTCCTTGACTCCAGGCCCAGTGCTTTATCCACTGTATCATGTAGTTGCCCTACCCATAGATATAGTATATCAAATATTCTCAGCCCTAGAAGATTGTTCAAAAGATGATCATTCAATCACAAACAGTCATTTATTAAGCATCTACTCTATGCCAGGCATCCCTTTCTGGAATTATAAAGGCAAAGACAAAATAGTCCTTGACTTCAAGGTTTTCCTAGTATTTGAGTATTTCCAAGTATTTTCAGATTTGAGACCTTGATTTCCTAGTTGAGCTATTATGTTTTGAAAATAGGATTTGAACTTATGCCTGCCTTTGACTTCACCTAGGTGTATTGCCTTTCCTTAAGATAGCACATTGCCTCTCATATCTAGCCCTTTCTGATCCCCTCTTTAACACATGCACCAAAATCTTTCCATTTCAGGAATTCAGTTAAACAAACCAATAAGTATTTATTAAATGGTATTTTTTTTTGTCCAGAGAAACTCATGAAGATTGTGTAAGATACAGAAGATTCTTGATATTGATCAGTTAAGGGAGTGATGCTGATGATAACAAGGCAAAAGTTTAGAGTGAGTGAATATGAATATGTAAAATACTAACCAAAGCTCATATTTATGGAGTTAAGTTTGGCAATGCGTCTTCCTCATACCACTCCTGTGTGTTATACAATGAAGATATTATTTATTATCTCAATTCCACACATAGGAAAACTGAGGTTTCCCCAGAGCCACATAGCTAATAAGTGAGACCCATTCCATTATATCACATTGATTGCTATAGAAATTCACTATTTTGTATCCATTCTATTCTCTTTTTTTGGCAATACACTAAAATATTAATGTTGGCATTTGCTTCTTAAAACTCAATTCAACGTTTCAATAAACATTTATCAAATATACTAAATGTAAAGCATGGTGGTAGATCCTGGGAAAATAAAATAATTCCTGATCTCAACGAGTTTACATTCTATTAGAAGGATACATATGCACAAATATAGAACAGTGAAATTTGAGCAGGGACAGGGCACATCCAACTTAGGGGAATGTGGGAAGGCTTCAGGAGATAATTGTAACATGGACTAAGCCCTAAAAGGTGAGAAGTTTTAGAGAGAGAGCCTAGAAGGACTTCACTGTGTGTACCTGGAATATACATAGAGCCAGTTGTCTAGGTAGTTAAAAAACATTTATTTCCAAGGTAAGGTCAAAATGAAGAAGTGACCTAGGTATAAAGGGAGATTTCATAGACATATCAGAAGACCAGAGAACATATTAACTATCAGGTTTATGGATAGAAAAATTTATGAATAAACAGAGAGAAAAAACATTTTTGGGATATCAAATGGCTAATTTTGGATATATTACATTGAAAAGTTTTGTACAAATAAAGCTAATGTAGCCAAGATCAGAAGGAAAGTAAGGAGTTGGGAAAAATGTATAGGTAATTTTTCAGAGGGAGATGTCACATCTAAAATATTTAGAGAAATTGGTCAAATATGTAAGAATATGAGTCATTCCTCAATTTATAAATTATCAAAAGCTATGGACAGTTTTTGAATGAAGAAATCAAAGCTATATGTAATAATATGAAAAATGCTCTAAATAAGTAAACAAGAAATTGATTAGAGAAATGCAAATCAATACAACTCTGAGATATTATCCCACACCTATCAGATTGGATAAAATGATAATCAGATAAAATGACAAATGTTGGAGAAGATGTGGAAAAGGGGAGGACATACACTATTGATAGAATTGTGAAGTGATCCTACCAATTTGGAGAGCAATCTGGAATTATGCTCAAAGAGATGTAAAAATGTGTATGCCATTTTACCCAGCCATAGCTGGGTAAATAAATAGCACTATTTATTAGATTTATTTCCTAAGGTGATCAGGTTAAAAGGAAAAGAACCTTTATGTTCTAAAATATTTATAGTAGCTCTCTTGGTAGTGGCAAAGAACTAGAAACCAAAGGAATGCCCATCATTTAGGGAATGGCTAAGCAAACGGTGGCATATAATTGTGATGGAATACTACTGTGCTATAAGAAATGATAGATAAGTTAATTTTGGAAAAAACATGGAGAAACCTACATAAAATTATGAAGAACAAAATGAACAGAACTAAAAGAGCATTATATACAGCAACAGAAATGCTGTTTGAAAAATGGCTTGTGTTTGTTCACCTTCAGAGAAAGAACTGATAAATAGGAATAAGTAAGATATAGTTTTATATATATACATATATATATATATAATTATATAGTATACGCCATATGTGGATTTTAAAATTAATATTCAGTAACTAAGTATTATATTTTTAAAGTTTTATTAATAATATTGAAAGTAAAAGGACTACCTAAACCCAGCCCACTCACAGAAGAAGAGAGGAAGAGTGAGGAACTACAGTACTTATTAAACCATAATGCGACCATGCAAATATGGAGGTGCAGGAAAAAGGGAAAAGAATTCTAGGTAATACAGAAAGGAATTTTGGGTAATGTAGTTTTAGGGGTTCAAGAATTTCCAACTATACATTTATGTATATATAATATATATAATATAATTATTATATGTATATAAAATATATATAATATAATTATTATATGTATATATTATATAATATGTAGTCAAAGGATGGGGAAGGAAGAAGGTATTAATTGAATATTTAAATGTAATAAATAAATAAATAAATATTTCAAAAAAACAATTGGTAAAAAAAAAAGCATTGCCTAAGTATTGACTATGTGCCAGGCACAATACTAAATCTTGGGAATACAAATACAGGCAAAAAGAAAAATGGTTCCTGCCTCAAGAAACTTATATTCTAATGGATAAGAGAACACATAAAAGGAAGTTAGAAAAGTGAGAAGACATGCTTACTTTGGCAGACATGTCCTAAAACTGGAACAGCACAGAGGAGATTAGCATGACTCTTGCACAAGGATAACATGTTAAAAATGTTTCATATTAAAAAAACAAACAAACAAAAATAAAGTAGTGGAGGGAAAGGTATCTATGGTGGGGATTGGGGATGGAGTATGGTAGAGAAGTCTAGAGAATCAGATGCAGAGCTGAATGAAAAGTTTGAGACTCTGGACCATCATCAGATTGTAAGGTCCTCGAAGGCAAAGGTTATATTTTGCCTTTTTTTTTTAAAATCCATAGCCCTTAGCACACTATGTTTAGCGTATAGTAGATATTTAATAAATGTTTTTTGATAGATTGGACTTCTTTTCCTAACCCACCCATGTAACCCTCCCTAGGTTCGATCTTCAGAGCAAGATATCATTTTGTCCTTTAGTTTGGAGGAGGAAATGGCAAACCACTCCCATATTTTCCCCCAAGAAACCCCCCAATGAGGCCACAAAGAGTGGGACATGACACATGACTGAATAACAACAAGGAAGCTATCCACTTAAATCCCCAATATTTATCAGTAATTACTGCTCCAGTACTGTGTAGCCAGTTCATGTCAATTCATTTTTACAAAGAGATATTCACTAATAATATATAGCAAGAAGAGAAGTTCAAAATCTCTATGATGGGACTTTGGGGGCACACTGTCCCCTCTACCATATAGACCTCTTAAGACACTGGGATCCAACTTGAAGTGGTTGCTACAAATCATTTGCTCTCACCATACTCATTTCTGAATATAGTAGAATGATGAGATGAGTTGCCCCTTTGCTGCAGGACACAATACCTTGGTTACTGGGTTAATCTAGTATTGATCTGGGTTACTAGACTTAAGTGCCAACAAACTTGGCATGGATTCCCATCACTGGACCTTCTGAAGTTTCACAAGACCCTTACCCAAAAGAAAGATGACTTAAACAGAAAGTGGTACCATCCCAGACAAAGGCTTGCCCGGGAAGTCATGGACTTATGGGAGGAATATGAAATAAAGCTGGAAGAGGAGGTGGGAGTTGGGTTGTGAAGAGCTTTAAATGCTAGGCTAAGGAGTTTATATTTTATCCTAAAAGTAATGGGGAGACACTGAAGATTTCCAGTAGGGGAGTGATAATATCTTAGGCAACTCTGTAGAGGATAGGATGTAAAGGTGGAAGACAGGAATTAGGGAGAACAATATGGAGGTTATTAACATCATTCATTTGGAAGTCTGGTAGATCCTGGACTAGCAAGGTGGCATATGATTGGAAATGAGAAGAGAGAGATACAAGATAGTTTTTATAAGATCTCACAACTGAATGGCAACTATGGAACATTGTGGAAGATGACTTTTAGGCTGCAAATCTAGGTGAGTGGAAAAAGCTTGTAGCTTTTGTCTCTGTTGACTTTCTAAATTGGCTTATTTTAGAGGCACTTAGGTAGCCTGATGGATAGAATACCAGCCCAGGAGTCAGGGAGACATGAGTTAAAATCTATTCTCAGATACTTATTAGCTGTGTGACCCTGAGGAGACTATTTCACTTTTGTGTGACTCAGTTTCCTTAACTTTAAAATGGAGATTTTAATAGCCCCTACTTTCTAGAGCTGTTGTGAGGATCAAATGAGAAAATATAAAGCATTCAGCACATAGTAGATGCTGAATAAATGATTAGTTCCCTTCCTTCTTGTTTTGTATCACTTCATTCATTTTCCAACATTTTAAATGTGCTTTATATTTGTCATTTTTATGACATGGGACTCATATAGAGTTGGGCTATCAATTAGACAAAAGTTATTGTTAGAATTTTTTCTACATTCTATGATAGGTAGTGTGGAAGATTCAAAGATTCCTAATCCATAGTCTTTGCCTTTAAGGAATTTATAATCTTATTGAGAAGACAGGATTTATATAGCTAAAAGTAAAGACACCACACTTGAAGTTGAAATTCAAGTCAACTTAATACATTTTTCTTTTGTGCAAAGTTCTATGCTAAGTTTTAATCCCACCATTGCCACTCTAAGACCCTGGCTATGTTAATTTTTTTCTGAGCCTCAGTTTTTTCATCTATAAAATAGGGATAATGATGATAGCGCCCATCTCCTGGGATTGTGGTGAGGATTACTTCAGATATTACAAGGAAAGTACTTTGTACACCTGCAAGAGATGTATAAATGCTGGCTATTATTATTATTATTATTAAATCTTTAAAAAGTGTTATAAAAATGGGAAATGCAAAGAGGTGGAATCCACAATGGGTCTAGGAGAGGTCAGAATTGGACTGGCAGAGTTAGAAAGAAAGGGCATTCAGGAGGAGGGAACGTTGTGACAACCCCTGGTGGGAAATGAGCCCACATTTCAAAACTAACACTCTCTTTGGCATGGTTCACCACTTTTGCTTATTTATTTGGGTTAGGGCTGGGACAGCTGTGTTGGTACATCAGATGAATTGTGTTAGCAGAGCTCTTTGGAGGTACCTTTACAGCCCCAGATAAGAGTTTTCCAAAGGCTGGTATAGGGAATCCTCACTCTCTTCTCAGGTGTGAAAGGCACTGGCCATGAAACCCTTAGAAGGATGCCCTTAAAACTGGACATCTTGAATCTTGAAAACAAGACCCCTGAAAACACTTGGCAAGTATTTGCAAATCCAGACTTTGGAGAGAGGGAGAGAATTCATATTTCTATGTGGCAGCTTTGGTGATCCATTATGGAGGCTCTGGAACCAGATACTGCATAGTATCCTACACTTAGTCCCTCCAGAAGGATTGACTAGCAGCTGGGAAGCCCTCTTTGCAAAGCCAGGCACTCTGCTCATCCTGCTTCACAGGGCTGCCTTGCCCTATAGCATCAAAAGGAAACTTACTGGAGATATGAGTTGTTTACAAAGGAGTCCTTAGTCATAGCTACTGCATTGGAGGATGCTGGTCTTCAACCTGAAAGGAGTCCACTCATGTCAGCTTCTCATTCAAAAAAACATCCTTATCTTCTGCCTTAGAATCAATTGGTTCCAAGGCAGAAGAGCAGTAAGGGCTAGACAATTGGGATTAAGTGACTTGTCCAGTGTCACAGAGCTAGGAAATATCCAAGACTAGATTTGAACCCAGGACTTCCAGCTGTCCCATAGCTCTCCTTTGATGTGCTGATCTTCTCAATCCAACCATCTCTGACCAAACCAAATGTGCTATGACGGAATGCTCATGATACATAAGGTCTGAAGATAGTTTGAACATTTAGCTCTGTCACTTTCTAACTAGAGGAGGGGGACAAAATTACTTTTCTCAAGCTTTCCATTTCCTCCTCTATAACATGGAGAGATCACTAAATTCAGAGGTTCTTAACCTTGTGAGTATGTATCTCACGGACCCCATTGGTGCCTCAGGATCCCTTTCTAGAAACTAAATTTTAAATTATTGAAAGAAATGCTAAATTTCAGTTAGAAGTTAGCCAAAATAGGATGTAATTTGTTTTCCTGTCCAAATTCACAGATCAGTGGAACTAAGAGTCCCTGGACTAGAAGATCATCATGATATAGTACAGAGAATGCCAAACCTGGGGCCAAAGGATCTGAGTTCTAATCCTGTCTGTGCTATGTATAGCCTATGTAATCCTGAGAAAGTAATATTCCCTTCATTGGTCTCAGTTTTTTCATCCATAAAAAGGATCCTTTTGGCCCTAGACCTATGAACTAGGATTTTATGATCTCTTAGGTTCCTTCAGACTTCATATATGATGCAATAGTTCTTTTTTTATGGCCCTGTCCTTCAGCTTCTTAGTTTAGTCAAGGTAGGGAGGTGGGGTAAAGTCAAATTAGATATAGGGCCCAAGTCTCAGGAAGCTGGGGGTGTGAGTGATTTCGGGGCTTCCAGGTGGAAAATTTCTATTGCCTAGTCCTGTGGTGTTCTTGGATCTTTGATGTAAATACAGATAATTTGACATTTCTTGCTAGCTGAGCATCCCTGTGTTCAGAGAAGAAAGCCTGCCTTGGGATAATGGCTAAGCTTTGGACTGAGGAAGACATGAATTCAAGGAAGGTCAGCAGTGCAGCGGATTGAGCAGATTGGATTGAGTGGATTGGAATTAGGAAAATACATATTCCTGAGTTCAAATCTGGCCTTAGACATATTAACTGTGCAATGTGAGACAAGTCACTTACACCTGTTTGTTTACCTCATGTGTAAAAATAAGCTGGAGAAGGAAATGGTAAACTTTTCCAATGTCTTTGTCAAGAAAACCCAAAATGGGGTCATGAAGAGTTGGATACAATTGAACAACAATAGACATGGGTTCAAATTCTTCTGATACACACTGCTGTTTTATCCTGGGCAAATTGCTAAATCTCTCACTGTTCTCTGCAATCTCTAAAGTCACAGAGAAGGTGCTGGTATGAACTGGTAGAGAGAACTGTCCCATCTAGTAATTCCACCAATATCAGTAGAATGACACAGCTAATTCTCACCCCTTCTCCTTGTGGTAGAGTTTGAGATTCTGTATTAATGATTCCATGACTACTTCCAATTCACTAAGCTTCCTCAATTTGACGAATTAAATACAAACTTATTCATTAGCATTCAAGGCCTTTGAAGTTCCAGATCCCAACATTTATTCAATCAATAAACATTTATTAAATGCCTTCCATATGCCAGGCCCTGTGTTAAAGCAACTTACAGTGTTTTTAATAACAGACTTATTTTTCTTTATATTCCTAGTCAAACTCTTGCAGGATCATAGACGAAGAGTTGGAAGAGACTTTAGAATCAATCTTTCCAAGCCTCTTCTTATTATAGATGAAGAAATAAAGACTCAGAGATCAAATGACTTGGTCATAATCACAGTTAATAAATTTTGGAAGCAGAATTTGAATTCAGGTCTATCTACTATGATGACTTCCCTAAAAGCTTCCTTCTTTCCCTTCTTTTCTTTCTTTCTTTCTTTCTTTCTTTCTTTCTTTCTTTCTTTCTTTCTTTCTTTCTTTCTTTCTTTCTTTCTTTCTTTCTTCCTTCCTTCCTTCCTTCCTTCCTTCCTTCCTTCCTTCCTTCCTTCCTTCCTTCCTTCCTTCCTTCCTTCCTTCCTTCCTTCCTTCCTTCCTTCCTTCCTTCCTTCCTTCCTTCCTTCCTTCCTTCCTTCCTTCCTTCCTTCCTTCTTCTTTCTTCCTTCCTTTCTTTCTTCTTTCCTTTCTTTCTTTCTTTCTTTTCTTTCTTTCTTTCTTTCTTTCTTTCTTTCTTTCTTTCTTTCTTTCTTTCTTTCTTTCTTTCTTTCTTTCTTTCTTTCTTTCTTTCTTTCTTTCTTTCTTTCTTTCTTTCTTTCTTTCTTTCTTTCTTTCTTTCTTTCTTTCTTTCTTTCTTTCTTTCTTTCTTTCTTTTCTTTCTTTCTTTCTTTCTTTCTTTCTTTCTTTCTTTCTTTCTTTCTTTCTTTCTTTCTCTCCCCTCTATCTGTCTGTCTTCTCTACCCCCACAGAGATTCTTTGGCTGTCTGAAATCAAGCCATATAGAATTTAGGTCTAGAAGACCTTAGAGATCATCTAGTCATTTATAGGAAAGAGAAAACCTAGGACTTTAGAAGTACTGGTCCTTTAGCTAGTCAGTGGCAGAACCCAAAGTTCTTGACTATATCACCTCTTAGACAAAAAGAGTTCTGGATTCCCAGTCAGAAGAATTGAGTTAGAATCTGGGTGATGTGCAGTTACTCAACTTTTGTGGGTCTTGGTTTCCTCATCTGTGAAACAAGGAGCTTCAATTTTCCCTACCTAGTATTTGGGTTAAACTTCTTATTTTTAAATAAACCATAAGAAAAACAGATTAGAAAATCATCTGGAGCCCTTTGGGATTGCTGCTGACATACAAGCTAGATCAGTGTGAAATATGGAGTGGTATGTTTCTTTAGTAATTATTTTTACTAAGGACAGAGCTAAGCAGGCAGAGCAGCAAAGGCCCAATGTGATTTGGAAATGGGGAAAGTAAAAGCAAGTCCATCTCGAGGGGTGAGTAAACACAGCTCAGGATTGGGCTTCACTCTGTTGGGGCCCTGTTTTTTCACACCTTCACCAGGACTAGGTGTGGAGGCCAGTGTAAAGTGTGGTCTTGGTTACTCATCCCCCAAAGGGAACTAGCTGTCAAGGGGCCCTCCAGGAAAACCAAAGGCTTTAGCTGGGAGGCCAGCTTGGAGGGGCTGTGTGAGGGAGTGTTAGGTAATCAGAGAAAGATAATGAATGGGGCCTCATGGAATGAATGCTAGGCTAAAGGAAATCTTGATAAAACTGTCTGATCAGCATTTAACCAGTTGAGAAGGAATGAAAGGAAATGCCACCAGTTTGGGGCAAGAGGAGAGATTGTTCGGGATTTCTCAGCTCTGCTTTTGCTTCCCTGGGTGACTGAATTAGTGGTCCCTTGGGGGAATGGGAGCTCCTAGAATCCTAATATCCTCTGAACAGAAATCTCTTGTGCAATATTTCTGGGTTTTTTGCATGAATTTGTTTTCTACTGTTACATTAAGGAAATCATCTCAAATTCCTTGCATGCTTTTCATTCCTAAAGAGCCCAAGGCACCAGATAATGAACAATGATTCAATGCTGACTCTGGTGTTGGGGTTATTGGGTGTCCCCAGGAAGCTTGGCCATCACTGATGACAAAGTGGTGTGGGGGCAGACTCATGGAATGTTCCAGCTGGATTCTTTGTCATTTGGTCAGTCAGCAACTAGATTCTCATAGATTATTAAAGCTGTAAGGGATATTTGAGATGATTACTTCCAATCTCATTGGACAGAAAGGAAACCGAGGTCCAGAGAGAAGAAGAGACTTGTTCAAGCGATACACAAGTTAATAGCTGACCAATGAGGAGGCAGATTGTTCATTCTCAACCTTTGTAAGGCTTGTGGACAATCTCTGATGGACCAGTGTGGCTAACCACAGAGGTTATCTGATAATTCTGGGCTGTATCTGGGAAAGCTTGGCTCCGGTTAGATAGATTTATTTCTCCTTACTCCTTGCTTCCTTCTCTCCTGGAATCCTAAACCTAACAGTAAATCGGACCATTCTATACTCCCCATCCTACTTTTAATAACCAATGGGAAGAAGGGAATGGAATAGGGGGCTGTCACCTCCTCCTCCTCCTTCTGGTATCTTGAGAATGTTCTAAAGACAATCAACAGTCTCCTTCCATCCTTCAACTGTACTTTTCAGGCACTGATGTAAAAGGTTGGGAAATCACTTAATGTAACTCTTCTGCTTTCTGGCAATACTATACTATCCCTGAATCATTTCCCAATGATAGTTGACTTGTTTACCCTCCCCTTTAAAACATCCATGGAGAGATTCTACAGTCTTCTTTGTATTTCCCTTTAGGATCATTAGGGAAAGTATACTGGGACCAGATGACATTTTGAAATATATTCTCATCCTTTTTGAACCAGTGCATATGAACAAACATCACGATTTCTGATGCTGTTGAGAATGAAACCACCCTTTAAATGAGTGGCCATGGGGAGCCTGTTTTTCATAATAACCTTCTCCCCAAATCAGTTTCTCACTTTCATTTCCTCACCAATTTTCTAAATTTATTTTTGCTGGAGAATGAATGGTGCTGGCGTGGGGTGGGGGGCATCCCTCCTGGGCTCTCTGCCTTTCGCAGCCAACATTACACTTTGGGCAAGTGTTAAGTGAGTTTCTAGCACTGGGCTTCTTAGATTAGTACTTAGAGACTGTTTGTTGTCTAGTGAAGGCCTCAGGTTAAGAGGCATTCGCTTAAATTCCCGAGAGTCTGGCTGCCCATGGGCAAGAGAGAGTCTCTCCACTGGAGATGGAGTAAAATAAGGATTTTAAAGGAGAGATGGAGGTGTTTATTGTATGCCTTTGCACTTCCCCTGGTCACTGGCCCAAAGCCTTGACTATTCCTTCAAGTGTGTGCCTTCAGTAAATTCTCAGTGCAGATGAAAGACCCTTATATTGGAAAGAGCTCTGGGCTAGGATTCAGCATCCCCTGCTCTGCTATTGACAACAAGCCTCAATCTCCTCATCTGGAAAATGAAAGAGTTGGGTTAGATGATTGTTAACATCTCCACCAGCTCAGGACAGTATGGTACAGTGTAGAGGATTTTGTGTGTGGGTGGGTGTCTGGGATTCTGTCTATAGCCTGTTGAAGGCTATGTCTCTTTGCAGAATCTTGTTTTTAAATACATAAAAATATATGAGATTATAAAGGAAATCAATTATATTAAATAGAGTTATTAATACATTTTTAAAAATGAAACTCTTGGGCCGTAAGTTAAAAGTCGCTCATAGTAGAAAGAGAATTGGTCTCACATTCAGAAGAATTAGCTTCAAGTCCCACATCAGGCACTGATTGGAAAAAAAATTATTCTATTTTCACTTCCCCTTCTGTAAAATGGGAATAATAAAAGACTTGTCAAGTCTTAAAATGCTATGCAATAGTTAGTTATAAGTACTCCTGGAGTGGCAGTATAGTGTCATGGTTAAAGAGGAGACCAAAAAGACCTGAGTTCAAGTTCTGTCCCTGACATGGACTGAGGATGTAACTGGGCAAATCACTTAAACTCTCAATGTCCCTAGTTACTCCGTATGACTATAAATTGAACAACACTTGGTACTTTGTATGTGTAAAAGGGCTTTCCTTATTGGGAGCTGCCCATATATAATGACATTACAGGTTGAGGTCCAAAAGGGGAAAAATAACTCATTTCCTCTCTCTGGGTTGTTGTGAGGGGGGAAAAGGAGAAGGTAAACATGAGCCATTATTTCTGTTCCAGCTGAGAAGCAGGAGTGGTAGAATTGGTTGGGAAAACATTTTATTCTTCACTTTAGTCATTTCAATATCATTTTCTTCTGTCCACTTAATTGTGGAGACAGCTATGCCCTTCCTTAAAAGCTGTCTTCTTTTTCTTGAGAGTCCACACTGTGCTTTAGCTCTCCAAAAAGAATCAGTTTTGAATTGTTCCATATTGCCTCCTTTATCTCTGTTGTCAGCAGACCCATCATTCTTTCTGACCAAGGAGCCTGACCCACCTCTCCACCCCTAAGACTCCCACAGGGTCCTAGGGCAATCCCAGAGGCTTTCAGGTAAACAGACACTTGAAACTCTTAGCAGGGAGCTGATAATAGAAGGGCTTTCTCCCATCAATTGAAAACTGTGGCCAGTTGAAGACTCTAGGGCTCAGCCACTTCTTTTTGGGTATCCAAGTGTGTGAGTGGAATTAAAACCTTAATGAGGGCTGACAAGCCAGCATTAGGCTCTAAATAGGCTTTAGCAGTACTGCCTAAGCTAGTTTATTTAAGGTGATAATGCAGCTAATCACAACAAGACTGTTGAGTTGGTGCTAGCTTGAAAGGTCTGGGTTTGGGGGTGGTGGGGGTGGAGAAGAATCCTGCTTAAACAATTTTTTTTTGGATAAGAGTTGAAGTTAAACACACACACACACACACACACACACACACCTCTAAATTGTGTCTCTCTGAAATGAATTTCTCTGGCTTATTCATTTATTTCAGTCTTATCCAACTCTTCCTGATTCCTGATCCCATTTTGGGACTTTCTTGGCAAAGATTACTGGAGTGGTTTGCTATTTCCTTCTCCAGCTCATTTTACAGATCAGGAAACTGAGGCAAACACGAATAAGTGACTTGCCCAGGATCATACAGCGAGTAAGTATCTGAGGTTGGATTTGAACTCAGGAAGATGGACCTTCCTCACTCCAGGGCCAGTGCTCCATCTATTGTATCATCGAGTATATTTTCCCTCAACAGGGAGTCCAGTAGAGGTTGTTAATAGACTGCATTTCCACATTACTTGTTTGGTGAATTAAGTCATTTGGCATTTGCTGTTGCCTAACTTTCATATTCTGGCTAATTTTTCTCCCCCATCTAGTCCTTTTCCAGGAAATTGAGGTGGGGGAGGGAGTGGGATTGTTTCTATGGATTATTCAAGTTAGATGATGTGATAGCATAGAATTTAGACAGGGAAGGAACTTAAAGAGCATGTCTCTCAAATCCCTTATTTTATATAGGACAAAAGCAAAGCCCATGGAGGGGAAATGATTCGAGGAAAGGTACTACAGATAACATCTAGTCCAGACGTCTCATTTAACAGAAGAAGGCACTGCAAACTAAGGGACTTTTAACCTTTTTGTTCATTCTGGACTCATCTTCCAAAGTTTAAATCTGTCCTCAGACACTTATTAGTTGTGTGTCGCTGGGGAAGTCACTTAGCCTTATTTGCCTCAATTTCCACATCTGTCAAGCGAGCAGGAGAAGGAAATGACAAACTACTCCCGTATCTCTGCCAAGCAAATGCCCAAATGAGGTCACAAAGAGTAAGACATGACTGAAACCACTGAACAACAATAGACCTCCTTGGCAGTCTGATGAAGCCTATGGTCCCATTCTCATAATCATGGTTTTCAATGCATCAAAGAAAATACACAGGACTATAAATCACTATTGAAATATAGTTTTTAAATAAAAGATGAAATGATTTGTCCAATATCCACATATAGTTAGTGATTGAATGACGTTTTGAACTCAGGTCCTGATCCAGACAGTGCCTATCATCATAGGGTAGTGACAGGAACATTGGGCTGGAGGGTCCAGAAACTGAGATTTTAGAGCTAATTCTGCTATTTATGACATTATGACTTTGGGCTAATGACTTGCCATTTTTGGTTGTTATGTCCTTAATTTGTTAGGGTAAGACTCGATTATCTCTTCTGGCTCTAATTGCTCTAGGAATTCCATATGTTACATATTTATAATAGTGTGATGGTGATGCAGACAGAAGCCTACTTCTAGAAAAATTCACAATTAATAAAAAATGCGGGGCACCCAGGAAAGTATATCATTTAAAGATAAAAGGAAGGATAAAAATGCTTGTTTCTGGAATTTTCATAGTCAAAACAAGTAATATGGAAGCTGAAAAACAGAATTGCCCTGATAGGGGAAGTTGATGTCTATGATATCTCTTGGCTTCTTTCTTGGATAAGACATGGTTGCATCCAACATTTATATAGCTCTTATAATGTACCAGGTACTGTAGAAAGCACTTTATAATTATTATCTCATTTAATAATGAGATTTAACAATTCCTTACAACATCCTTGGGAAGTAGGTGCTTTTTTGGTCTTCCTTTTATAATGAGGAAACTGAGGCAAACCAAGGTTAAGCAACTTACCCAGAGTCATTGATAGCTTTTGGCTTCTTTCTTGGATAAGACATGACTGCATCCAATATTTACATAGCTCTTATAATGTACCAGGTACTGGAGAAAGCACTTTATAATTACTATCTCATTTAATAATGAGATTTAATAATTCCTTACAACAACCTTGGGAAGTAGGTGCTTTTTTTTTTTTGGTCATCCTTTTATAATGAGGAAACTGAGGCAAACCAAAGTTAAGCAACTTAACCAGTCACCTTGCTTCGGTGTATCTGAGGCTGGATTTGAACTCATGTCTTCTTGCCTCTGGGTCTAGCTCTCTACCCTGTGTAATTAGAATTTTGTACCCCTGGATTTCATTTCCCAGAATCCTACTTTCATTCTCACATTGCATCCTTATGTTTTGTAGATAAAAGTTTGTGTAACTCCACTCTCTCTCTTCTCCTGCTCTCGTAGCTGGGAAAAGTTCTCTTTACTCAGCTTTTTCTATTTCCTCAACTTAAGTGATTATTAATAAATATTATAAAATATAGTACTTGGAGTTATTGATATTAATTTTTAATATTAAAACCCACTGCACCAAGCAGCTGAAGGAAAACAGCTTTTCTATTTTTGTGGCTTAGTTGCTCGGGAGGCACTGAGAGATGCTGGGACTTTCCTGGAGTCGCACAGCCAGGAAGCACAAGTCACTTTACCACTAGATTGTGCCCATAAAGTGGGTGCATTGGAATTTGCTGGTGGGTTGGGCTAGTGATGGCACCTCCATTTCTCCCCACCCCCACTTCTCATCCTCCAGAAAGTATCCGAAGGGCACTTGTATGGCCATAGGCTGATGGGATAATTGAATCAGGACTGGGTCTGGATGAAGCCATTTCTGTGTTTGGAAATCCTCCCAAGATTCCTTGGTATCTGGATTATTGGGGCTCAGACCCTGCCCACCCTGCCTCTGGGTTGTTTTGATTGGGACTCAGTACGTAAATAACAAAGGCAGGAAAGACTTTTCCTCTGAAATCCAGTGAAAATATCAGTGAAAGCCCCTTCCATTCTCTATGGGTTGAACTGAGCTGGATGTAGACTTGGGGAGGGAGGGAGGAGGGGGGGGGTCAAAAGAGAGCATCCCCACTTGCCCAGGGTTTTTCAGAGGGTCCGGGGTGGGAGATGACTGGAAAGGGTGAGTTTTTATCTCCTGGCACTCAACGTGAGCCGGGCACCACAGTGGCAGCAAGCTTCAGGGAGAGTGAGAAGCCGTTTGTTGGCTGGTATTATTTATGGCGCAGCCGCCTGGAGTGAGGACCTTGTAGCTAACTTAGACACACAACTGCCGCTTTCAGACTTTACAATCCCTGAAGGTATTTGGGTATAAAAGAGACCCTGTCACGTTTCCGTAGGCTTGATTTATTCGATATCATTCATTATCCTTTTCTTTGGAAGGCTCAGGCGGCGCAACGTTGGGGGTGGGGGGGGGGGGGTGGGCACCAATGCTTACTGTTCCATTGACATTAAAAAGAGGAGAAAAAGGATCCCTTCTCCTGTTGAAAGCTTTGTCGCTTTAGTCTTGGAATTTCATAGAAATATTCCGGATAAAATGGAGTCTAGTCTGAGCTGTTAATTCCCGAGTGACTCCCAGGAAGAACTTCCAAAAGCTAGCATTTAATTAGAGATTTAAGGCTTGCCAAGCACTTTTTGATCCTCGATGGTGCGTGTTATTATTGCCCCCGTTTTGTACATAAGGAAACTGAGGCAGACACAGTTTAAATGATTTGCCCAGCAAATCCTGAATTCAAGTTTTCCTGACTTCAGGCCCAGCTACCTAGCTACTCCATTTGTAGCAAAAGACTTCATTGTAAAATGAAGGGATTGGACGAGATGATCTCTATAATCCCTTCTAACATTCTGTGACTTTATACTTTTCTCTTCCCCTCTAATTTGAGGGGTTATTTTGGACTGGGCGTCCTTCATGTTTTTGTTATCATGGACCTCTTTGGAAGTGGGGAGAAAATCTTTTTTTTGGGAATCATGTTTTTAAAAGGACAAAATAAAATGTCAGATTACAGAGAAAACCAATTCTGTTGAAAAACATGGATCAAAAAAGAAACAAAATAAAGTTCATGAATCTCAGTTTAAGAACCACTTTCTATTAAAAATTGGTTTAAAAAGCCCTGAAGTATAAATCCTTATTATATTTTATATTTATTACAATATATTTATTATAACATATTTTACTACAATGTGTTTATTTTGATTTTTTTAAAAAACAGCTTTGGATCAGAAAGGGAAAGGTTTTTTCTTCTTCTAGTAGTTGTATGTTTCTTGAGAATCATCGTACCAGTAACTACTCTCAGCCCATCATGTGGCTTTAAAAATATAAAAAGTTGGTTCATTTATTGCATTTTCTTACACTTATCCTGCCATTCAACTTTTTTTCCTATAGGATTTTTTTCTTTCTTTTCATTTTATTAGGTTAATAAAACTTGTTTTCCAAGCTTTTGGTGGGGGGATCCCAGGAGTGCAATCATCCTTGATGTCAAATTCATCAGGTACCTAATGAAAGGACTTTGGAGGTCTCTACTACATCTGTACCTGAAGTTCTTGGTGTCTCATAAAGGTATCGACTTTGGTTACATTGTATATTTTGTCTGTCGGTTCCCCCAGTTTTTCTGGCCAGATCCACAGCTTTTCAGATTTTATATTCAGTTTACAACGCCGCAATACCCCGGCCCCCTCCTGCCCCCAACCACGCACAGACTCCCTGAAATAAAATGAAGTTTCTTTAATAACCTGGACTGGAGATTTGTGGAAAGGAATATTTTAGAACATTCTAGCAAAGGGATGGTGGGAAATGCCTTCGTTCTTATTAGAGATCATGGGCTAGTGGGCAAAAAAAAAAAAGACATAGTTGATTGAATTTTAAATGGGAAGTTAGAGCTGAAAAAATATCTTCTCTCCCTTCTCTCTGACTCCCTTTCAAGTTGGTCAAATACTTTTTTTCCCTGGGGTTTTAAGTTGATGATGGTGACAGCGAGGAATGGGTTATGTCTGCCTGAACTAGGAGGGTCAACTTGGCCATAGGAGGCAGTCAGTCTCTCCCCTTCCCAGAACATTTCCCCTCTTTATCATGGCTTTGCTCCCCTTCTCTACATAGGTACATCATAGATGTTTGATGTTTAGCCCATCCAAGTTTTGAAACATCAGCTCATCAGGACCTCAGGAGAGAGATCAGAGTCAGTTAGTCAGTGTTTGTGAGATGTTTATTATGTGCCAGGAATTGGCCTAAACTCTGGAAATAGAAAGAAAGAAAGACAGAAATCAACTCCTGCCCTCCTAAAATAGTCTAGGTATGTAACAATAGATCCACACATCCATGGGAATGGCCTTGGAGATCATCTTGGCTTAGATTATCCTAAAGATTCTTAATCTTCTTTGTGGTATGGACTCCTCAGGCAGGCTGGTGAAGTCTATATGGATCCCTTCTCAGAAAAAAAAATTTTTTTAAAGTATAAAATATATAGGAATACAAAGAAAACAAATACATACATGCCTATATACATGGACGCCTTTAAAAACACTTTATATGTAAACTGCCTTATATATAAATATGTATATGCATATATCTTATGTGTATCTATATGTTCACACATGTATAAATATGTGTATTTTGTATATACACACATATATACAATATACATATAGAAATAAATAAATAAACAAACAAATAAATATAAATATATATAAATAAACTCACACATATACACATAGAAGTTCACGGACTCCATTCGGTTTAAGAACTCTTGATTCTAGTCTGACATTTTAAAGGTAAAGAAATTGAGGTCCAGAGAGATTGGGAAGGGACTTGCCCAAGGTCACACAGCTGCTCCGTGAGATAGACAAGACGACCACTCAGTTCTCCAGAAGCCCATTTTGGGGGCTTCCAAGAGACACTGAGCAATTCCAGCCTGTTTGTTGGGGAGTCCTGGGGGTAAGGGTATAACTGCATGGAATTTCCAATTTCCTAGTCAGTCTCTGGCTATCTCCTTCTCTTAGGTTTAATGTAATTTTCTCCTTTAACAAGCAAACGTGAGCGCTTCATGATCCACCTCTACTGCAGGACTTTTTAAAGTTCATTCGCCCACGTTCCCATTTGGCCCCACGAGGGAATTCTTCTCTTCCTTTCTTTCTACCCCTCCTCATTGGGTCTCTGCGTGCTCACATCTGCATGGGGTCCAGTAAAGAGCTCTTGGGGGACTCCACTAGGGTCTGCTCTCATCATTTTGCCGGGGACCCCTGCAATTTTTTTTTTAATCCACTCTGCCTCGGGGCCAAATTAAAGAGATTATTCATAACGGTTCACCAGATTTGGGGAGCCATTCCTTTTGATATCTGTGACACTGAGAATTGGCTTGTGGACTCCCAGGCGGCGGGAGAATATTAATGGTAAGCTGTTCCTCATCCACCCTGACTCTCACCCCTCTCACTCCACTGGGGAAACCTCTGGGAGGTCTGGAAGGTCAGGATAGATCTATATTGTAAGTGGCATTGAAACGGGAATGGCATGACTGTTCCATTTGGGTCTGTTGTCTAACTTAAAACAAAAAGACTATTATGAAGCCCATAGATCAGCTGCCGTAAAAGCTTCCATAAAGCCCTGATCGCTATATGAGGTTATAACAGCAGTGTTAATCTTCTCTACAGTGTTTACATAGCTAGCTCATCCATGGTGTTGCTGGAACTGGGCCAGCTTGCTAGAGAACATTCTTGATTAAAAAATGTAAAAGTTGTGTTGCTTTAAGCAGTGACCCCAGGAGTTTACATATACCTGGGTTATCAGTTCCCTCATAACTCACGGATTTGCATTGCAAATTTGGGGGAGGCTGATTTGGATTTCACACTCTTCTCCTCCAGTTGGGCCAAAGGACTTAATTACATTGCCAATCCATCGTGGAAGCATCAGCCAGGGTCTCTGAGGAAGGAAACCAAGTCTATTTTGGGGATGCCTGGAAGGGAGCCAAAGTTTCACCCCATTTTCATAAAAGCTTCTTGGGCTTCTGGTTGGCTTTCCAAATTAGATAAGGACGTTTAGGGTTCACGCTGGGAACTGAGCTGTCATGGCTTCTCCCAATGCCTTTGCCCCAGTTAGCTGGAGTCTTTAAAATAAATGATTTTCTCAGTAATATACTTGGAATTTTTTCTGACCCCCCTGACTTTTCTGAAAGCAGATCATTTATAGGGGAAGAAGAATCATTTTTCCTATTAAAATGTAAGCTTAAAAGGACATTAAAACTGAAGGGATCCAAAATCTATGTTTTCCCTGATCTGTAAAACATGGATAACAACAGCAGCTGCCTCCCAGGCTGTTGTCAGAAATAAATGAGAGTAATATTGGTAAAGCTCCTTGCTATTATTATTATTATTATTATTATTATTATTATTATTATTATTATTATTTTATACTGGTCTTTCCTTTCCCAATTCCAATTTTCCCCCAATTACAATAGATAATTCTGCCTTAATTAAAACAATTCACTTCCTAATTCTCCCTTTGGTCCCCAACATTCAGTTGGAAGGGGAGGAAGAAAGCAAAATGTCTATAGAAAGATGTTTCCCCCTGACTGTAGGAATGGTTAGTACCCTAATGGAATTTCCCCCCATCTGTCAAGATTTTAGCTTTACCTTCGCTCTAATGAGCTCTACAGAACTCGAACCCCTTCACTTCTCCTTACCTCTCAAATCCAGACTAATTTCAGTTTCTGTCATTTTTTTCCTGGGAAGGGGAAACAACCTTCTGGTGGGCTGGCAACTATATGTTTTCATTTTTTAAACCCAATATGCATTAGATATATGTTTAACACAACAGAAAGAAAGAATGTCAGTCTCTGTCTTTCCTCAGTTACCCAACCTGTCTGAGAAAGAGCCTCCTGATTAAAACTTTACATATTGAACCTATGTCTAAGCTCCAATATTTAGGCAATCTGGCAAGAAAATATTTTGCTTTTGATCCTGGGATAAAGGAAAAAAATAAAAGCGACATGCTGCCACAATCTTGGAAAGAAAAACATTTCTCTTAAGATAACCCAGCTTAGAAGAATAAATGCATTATGGTATTCAATCTTTCAAAAGACATCAGGAAAATGGAAGTCTTGCCTAAAGTATAAACTAGTCTCCTTGGGGGCAAACAATGGGCACAATCTAGAATGCCCTGCTGAGGCACGAGTGGAGTTAAGGCACCCGACTGGTAGCTTGCATTAACCCCAGGCTCTTTGGGAGCAGGGTACCCGCCTTGCTCTCTCCATCCATCTGTATTTCACAGCTAATCACTAAATATAAAACTTTCCTGAGTCAAACAGGTTTTAGGGAAAATACAAATCAAATGCTTAACACAGCTAACATTTCCTGTCCGGGGAAGCATTTGTTTAGAGAGAGTGAAGTTTTTTAAAGTGTAGTTTCATTGGAAAACCAATTAATTTCCAGCCTGCAGCAGGATGTATTAGCTATTTAATATGACTTGCTTTAGGCTGCCTTTTCCCAGAGCTGAATGTGTAGACATTTGGCCCAGTGACTCTTTGTAATGTGTAGGCAGGGGACCAATGTGAAATCGCCCAAGTTGGGATTTAGTTTAATGTGCGCCATTATCTCTGGTCACAGGAAAGATTACAAGATCCACAGTCCCCTCTTCCCCTTCACCCTGCTTACTTTGCTGCTTCTCGTCCCCATCCTGGAAAAATGAATGATATATTTTAATTCGTTGTATTTCCTCTATTGATTGTTTAGTTAGTGACTTTGCCAACTTCCTGGAGGTTCATGTCGGATTCTGTAAAAGGACTGCATTTCCTTTTGGAATGGGGACTGGGAGAGAGAGGCAGCAGAAGCCCGGGTTCACCAGCAAATTGTGAGTACACAACTTGCTTTCTTCCTCTCTCCACCTCTGGCTTCCTCCCTTCTGCTCTTCCTCTCCTCTCTTCATGGACACAGATTGTGTCCGTAGCATAATCCAGTGTGACCTCCCCCATCTCCCCCCTGCCTTCCACCCTGGTCTAGACTGTGACTAAAACACACTTTTGACAATTTCTCAAATGAAAAACAAATAAATACAAGTCAACAACCCAAATGGACAACCCAAGAGACTTGTGAAGGCGTAGTACAGGACAGAAAAGTGGTTTTACACATTGTAATTACAAATTTAAATTTTAAGCTTTGAAGAGATAGAAAACTGATAAAAATAATTTCATTTGATTCAGAAGGAGCATGGGTTCCTCCACTGAATTTAGGCACTAAAAAGATTTTTTCCCAGCTCATTTTCTTATTTTTTTCTGAAAAAAATATGTTTGTATTTGAAAAATAATTAGATATGGCAAAACTACTGTGGATCAGAAATTAAATTATAAAATGCAAACACTTTTAGGAGATTTTCCCTCCACAAATTAAAATATAGTAACCTGTAACTACTACACAGTAACCAAAGGTTTCTAGGACATGAATATTTTTCCTTGTGGTAGATGTTAGGGGAATATTTGACTAAATCATTTACAAAATTAAGTGGAAGAGCTGTAAAAATTAGTAGATTTCTTTATACTTTTTAGTTCTTTTTTTTCCCCTGCTAAACCTAATGGAAAACATTGGAAAAATTCTGGAGAAAAAAATTTTTATTTATTGCTGCACCAGAATTTATGTCTTCTCTCCCTGCCTCAAACAATTCCAACATGTACAAGAATTTGTAAAACAATATCTTTTAGTGAAAAGAATATGGTGACTTTTATTACCCAGAAGAAGCAATGAAAACTGTAATTAAAATGCAAAGCTACTAGGAGAGTTTGGGGAATAGGAAAGAGTATTCCAGGCAAGAATCTGGTTCAGAAATTAATAGTAGACAGAGATAGTGTAGAAATTCAATTATATATTTTTGAAGAAAAAAATCTCACAAGCACCAGAAAGTTGTTTCTAATTACCTAAAAAAATTAACACACACAAAAAATTATTTTAGATATTTTGTTTATGTGTTCCTGAAGCCATGTATGGTATGGGTCTTGGAGTAATTGAAATATGATAAAGAATGTGTATATTCATATATGTTCCCCAATAAGTACTTGTATTTGAGGATTTGGAAACTATCAGGCCTTGACTGAATGGCAAACAAAAAAGATAATTAAGGATTATTTAATCTTTTAAAAATATTAGGTGGCAGTTGCAGGTTTCTCTCTCTCTCTCTCTCTCTCTCTCTCTCTCTCTCTCTCTCTCTCTCTCTCTCTCTCTCTCTCTCTCTCTCTCTCTCTCCCTCTCCCTCTCCCTCTCCCTCTCTCTCCTCCTCTCCTCTTTCTCTCCCTCTCTTTCCCCCACTGTGGCTTTTGGAGGGAATTTGCTGGAGGTAAGGGGACATGCTGTAGCTAATTTCCAATAGGGATGCTGATTAGACAGGAAAAGTGAGAACTCTGGCACCAAATTGCCTCCCTCCCTGTCCTCTATTTGTTAAGGCTGCCACTGATACTATTGTCTTGTAAAGGCAAAAAAGAAAAAAAAAATAAGACATCCCTGTAAATCTTTGTTCAAGATTCTAATTTGAGTAGTGATTCTTATCCAGCAAAGCCTTCTTTATTAGCTGAAAGGTCCCTGCAGTGTCCATTAGATGGCATTACTACATCTAGAGTTATGGTGGTGAAAATGATTATCAGACTTGGATGGGAGGAATTCAGGGCTTCATCTTCCTCTCTTCTGGCCTTTGTCCAACTCTGCTCTAACACTTGATTTAAATGCTTACCATGGCTCACTGCTGAATGACACCTTTCATGCAAGGCTGTCAGAACTCGTTACTATGGATAACTAGAGAATTCTGGGCTGGCTTGGAATGGGTCAGCCACTGAGGCACAGCCATGGGTTGAGGCCATATGGTATTGCTTGATGAAAAGAAAATAAGACAATCCTGGAATTGGAATCGAACCTGGGTTCAAATCTGAGCTATTAACTATTACTCTAGTCTGTTTTCTCCACGTTAAACTGAAGTGGCTTAGAAAAGAAAAAAAATGTTTCTTTCCGTTTGAAATCTTATGAGATTTACTAACTTCATGGCTGTGGATAGGTTACTTTCCCTCTTGGACCTTGATTTCCTCATCTGCAAAATGATAGCACTGAATGCCATGTCCAGTTCAGGAAGCTTATGCTTTCAAGGAAATGTTACCTATTTCAAAAGAACTTTCAAGATAGAAGTTGAAGCAATGGACTCGTCATTTTACTATTTTGTTAGTTACCTATTCATTTTAAAGTAATATACATCTTCCAACAGCTTAATTAATTTCCCGAATTCAACACGTACTTATTAAGACCCTACTATGTACACGTATGTAATTAAGAAAAAATTCTTTGGCCTCATGAAAATTACAATCTAACATATAAAATGAGGACTAACTATGTAATTAATATGAAATTTGTCTGCCTGAAAAATAGTAGAATAAGGAACACATAGGAAAATAAAGACAGCTAGGATATAATAATACCAACTTCATTTGTGTCTAATGTTACCTGAAAATGTATTTAAATATATCTGTCAATATATTTAAAACTACATTTCAGGATATTATTAGATGTAAATAAAGACGGTGACTTGCATTTCCTAATACCAGCACTTGTTAAAAGAAATTGCTAATTCCTTAACTCTTCTGAACTTTGAGCTCAGGAACCATCTCCTACCTCCTTACAAAATTTTCTCCTTTTACTCTTTACTAAAAGAAATGAGTACTCAAAAGACAACCATCTTATTCATAAAATTGTAAAACCATAGAATGATGGAGCTGGAAGGGACCCCTTGATTTTATAGAGGAAGAAACTAAGACCACAGCGAAGCAAGATACTTTCCCTATGGAACTAGTTAATAATGAACTGGCATTAGCAATCAGATCATCCAGTCTAGTCCTCAACAACTGTCTAAAAGAATGAACATGTCTGAAAGTTTTCATAACAAAAATGTCGATAATTTTAAAATTGAGACATATTGAATATCTGTGTTCAAATACAATGTAGAAATGAGAATTAAAAAATAATAATGATAAAACTCAAGAGTAAGATCTGTGTTCTATTTGCATCAAAATTTTGTTTAACAATTTTTGGATGGTCATCAGTAATAAAGTTAGTGCAATTTGATATTGAAGGTCTACTTCTAAGGGTCATTTACCCTAAAAAGTGGTGATGCATGTGAATATGTGCCTGAGCGTGCGTGTACGTGCATGTGTGCATGGCATGTGTGTGTGTGTGTGTCTAAGGGCAGAGATCTTGTTATGAGGAGAGGGAAAAATGCACCCTACTCAACAGTATTTTGTGAGGCATTCTGAATAAGTAAATTCCATTTCACTTAATGGTTCTACCATTAAGAATTCAGTACCTTACTGGTCTTGCAAATGGAATCACAAAAGGGATATTGCGTTAACAAACACATATTTTGCTCATAGTTTACTAAGATAAAATTGAGTCTAAAATGATTGGGGAGGTGAGTAGAGAAGCAGTTTAAAAAGACCTCTTTTTTGCTTTCTTGATTTTGCCTTTTGTGGAGAAGCAACATTTAAAAACTGAGGGACATCAGCCTTAGAATGGCAGATAAATTGGAAAGAAATGCCATTTAATAACTCAATTGAGTTAATAAATGTTTGTTGATTGAATTGACTTATTGACCCTGAGCCAGGGACAAAAGACATAGTTTTTATTATACCCAGCTCATTTCACGTGAATTATTTGTGACATTAAGAAGTTCGATCCTCTTGGCAGCATTTTGCAAAGTAGTTGTTTCCTTGGAAGAACAGAGCAAACTATTTAACACATTTGTCCGCACGCAGACACGCAATTTAAGAAGCTTTCTTGGCACAGGACCCATCCAGACCCATGCAGGAGAATGTAATTGAATGTTTCAAAGGGCAAGTTAATTCTAGGAAGAAGTGCCAAGTGATGCCCATTTAAATTAAAATTTGAAAACTATTAATTCCCACATTTTTGCTTTGGTCAACATCCTTTTTGCCTTGTAGGGTTTCCCAACCAGAGAATTTAGAACTAAAAGGGATTGTTGAGATAATTTAGTCTAACTCCTTTTTCTGAAAGATGAGGAAACAGGTCTAGCGAAGGGGAATAATTGGTCCCAAATCTTCTTATTTGCTTGGACTCTAGCCCCAGTCTTTTGACTCTCATTCTGATGTCCTTTACATTTGGCCACACTGATTATATTGGGACATTCAAAATTGGCCATGTGGCAACAAATGTTTTCAGAAGTGGGTCTAAAATACTTTGCCCTTAGAAAATGAGAACTATACATATATTTGCAAATATATGTGATGCATATATAAACTTTAGATAGAAGCGAATGTCAAATGGTAATATTTAGATGGGTGATTTAAATTAAATCACCATTTAAAATGTTCAAATCCATTAGTATGGGAAGCAGACATGGCCTCGGCTGATGGGAAAATTATCACCCTGGATCAGGTTTTTCCAAGGGGAAGAAAATATAATGGGTAAAACCTTAGAGAGGGAGTTTACAGAAATAACACAGGGGTTAGTGTCTTGCCATGAGACCTGTTTAATCGTACGCATTACCGATTTTGAGTGATGGTGGGCTATTCCTATTTGTAAACTTTTCACTTTCTGTTTTTGGAGACAGCCCTGTTTAGGCAATGTGAGGGAGGGACAGGGAATGGATTTTCCCTTGGACAGCTGAATAAGATCAGAGAGTTTGCTTCATGTTTTGTTTTAGGTTTAAAAAAAATCCTACAAAAAATTTCAGAAGACAAATAGAACACAAACTATTATGTTCTGAACCATGGCAGGAACTAATCTGTAGAGGAATAGGTCCACTCTGACAATGACATTTCTACTGCCAAGATAAAATTCTCATAAATTTTGAATATATTTTACAGGGAATTTAATTTGAGGGTTACCGAAGGACTTCAAGATGTGTGTGGGTGAAATACCAAGAATGAATAAATAAATAAACAAGGTCTCAAAGACTTACACATGGCCTTCCTAAGCAGATGCAGAGAAATTCAATGGCAAATAATCCATTAAGCGTGAAAAACTTACTGGTAGAGGATATCTTAATAAATGAATCTTCAATTAATATGTGAGCAAAATTAAGGAAAGAAAGCAAGAACTGTTAAAATGTCTAATTATTATTTTAATAAATACCTAATAATCCTCAAAACAAACCTGGGAGTTAGGTGTTATTTTCACCCCCCATTTTATGCATGAGGAAACTGAGACAAAGGTTAAATGACTTGTTTAGGGTCATTTGACTAGTATATGTTTGAGGCTAAATTTGAATTTAGGTCTTCTTAACTCTAGGTCTGGTGTTTTGTCTACTGAACCTTCTAGATTTAGGAACTGCGTAGTCCAGGAGATCTGTATTTCTTTATCTCCTTTGCCAATATTGCTCCTTCACAGCCACTGGATGTATCTCCCTAATCCTGGGACTAATGCCTTCTCAGTGGAGGAGACTGAAGCAAGTCCCATTTTGGGTGATCTGATTTATAGACAAAGTGTTAGAGCTAGAAAAGGGACCTTAAAATTTGTCTAGTCCAGGGACAGCTAGGTGGCTCAGGGGATTGAGAGCCAGACCTGGAGATAGGAGGTCCTAGGTTCAAATCTAGCCTTAGATACTTCATTGCTTTGTGACCCTGGGCAAGTCACTTAATCCCTATTTCTTAGCTTTCTCCAGTCTTCTGCCTTGGAACTCATATTTAGCATCAATTCTTTTTTTAAATTTTATAATATTTTATTTGATCATTTCCAAGCATTATTCATTAAAGACAAAGATCATTTTCTTTTCCTCCCCCCCATCCCCCATAGCTGACACGTGATTCCACTGGGTATCCCTTGATTCGAACCCATTGCCATGTTGTTAATATTTGCATTAGAGTGTTCGTTTAGAGTCTCTCCTCTGTCATGTCCCCTCAACCACTGTAGTCAGGCAGTTGCTTTTCCTCGGTGTTTCTACTCCCACAGCTTATACTCTGCTTATGAATAGTGTTTTTTCTCCTAGATCCCTGCAGATTGTTCTGGGACATTACACTGCCACTAATGGAGAAGTCCATTACGTTCGATTATACCACAGTGTATTAGTCTCTGTGTACAATGTTCTCCTGGTTCTGCTCCTCTCACTCTGCATCACTTCCTGGAGGTAGTTCCAGTCTCCATGGAAATCCTCCACTTTATTATTCCTTTTAGCACAATAGTATTCCATCCCCAACATATACCACAATTTGCTCAGCCATTCCCCAATTGATGGGCATCCCCTCGTTTTCCAATTTTTGGCCACCACAAAGAGTGCAGCTATGAATATTCTTGTACAAGTCTTTTTCTCCATTATCTCTTTGGGGTACAAACCCAGCAGGGCTATGGCTGGATCAAAGGGTAGATATTCTTTTATCGCCCTTTGGGTATAGTTCCAAATTGCCTCCAGAATAGTTGGATCAATTCACAACTCCACCAGCAATGAATTAGTGTCCCTACTTTGCCACAACCTCTCCAGCATTCACTGCTTTCCTCTGCTATCATGTTAGCCAATCTGCTAGGTGTGAGGTGATACCTCAGAGTTGTTTTGATTTGCATATCTGATTATAAGAGATTTAGAACACTTCTTCATATGCTTATTAATACTTTTGATTTCTTTATCTGAAAACTGCCTATCCATGTCCCTTGCCCTATTTTCAATTGGAGAATGGCTTGATTTTTTGTACAATTGATTTAGCTCTTTATAAATTTGAGTAATTAAACCTTTGTCAGAGGTTTCTATGAAGATTTTTCCCCAATTTGTAGTTTCCCTTCTGATTTTAGTTACATTGGTTTTGTTTGTACAAAAGCTTTTTAATTTGATGTAGTCAAAATTATTTATTTTACATTTTGTGATTCTTTCTATGTCTTGCTTGGTGTTAAAGTCTTTCCCTTCCCAAAGGTCTGACATGTATACTATTCTGTGTTTACCCAATTTACTTATGGTTTCCTTCTTTATGTTTAAGTCATTCACCCATTTTGAATTTATCTTGGTGTAGGGTGTCAGGTGTTGATCAATTCCTAATCTCTCCCACACTGTCTTTCAATTTTCCCAGCAGTTTTTATCAAATAGTGGATTTTTGTCCCAAAAGCTGGGATCTTTGGGTTTATCATATACTGTCTTACTGAGGTCGCTTGCCCCCAGTCTATTCCACTGATCCTCCTTTCTGTCTCTTAGCCAGTACCAAATTGTTTTGATGACTGCTGCTTTGTAATATAGTTTAAGGTCTGGGACTGCAAGGCCCCCATCATTTGTGTTTTTTTTTTCATTATTTCCCTGGATATCCTTGATTTTTTGTTATTTCAAATGAACTTTGTTATGGTTTTTTCTAAATCAGTAAAGAAATTTTTGGGGAGTTCAATGGATATGGCACTAAATAGATAAATAAGTTTGGGTAGGATGGTCATTTTTATTATATTGGCTCGTCCTATCCATGAGCAGTTAATGTTTTTCCAATTGCTCAAGTCTAGTTTAAGTTTTGTGGAGAGTGTTTTGTAGTTGTGTTCATATAGTTCCTGTGTTTGTCTCGGGAGATAGATTCCTAGGTATTTTATTTTGTCTAAGGTGATTTTGAATGGGATTTCTCTTTCTAGTTTTTGCTGCTGAGCTGTGTTGGAGATATATATAGAAAAGCTGATGACTTATGCGGGTTTATTTTGTATCCTGCAACTTTGCTAAAGTTGTTGATTATTTCAATTAGCTTTTTGGTTGAATCTCTAGGATTCTTTAAGTAGACCATCATGTCATCTGCAAAGAGCGATAACTTGGTCTCCTCCTTGCCTATTTTGATGCCTTCAATTTCTTTTTCTTCTCTAATTGCTACTGCTAGTGTTTCTAGTACAATATCAAATAGTAGAGGTGATAATGGGCATCCTTGTTTCACTCCTGATCTTACTGGGAATGCATCTAGTTTATCCCCATTGCAGATGATATTAGCTGATGGTTTTAGATATATACTGTTTATTATTTTTAGGAATGACCCTTCTATTCCTATGCTTTCTAGTGTTTTTAATAGGAATGGATGTTGTATTTTATCAAAGGCTTTTTCTGTGTCTATTGAGATAATCATGTGGTTCTTGTTGGTATGCTTGTTGATGTAGTCAATTATGTGGATGGTTTTCCTAATATTGAACCAGCCCTGCATCCCTTGTATAAATCCTACTTGATCATGGTGGATGACCCTTCTGATCACTTGCTGGAGTCTTTTTGCTAGTATCCTATTTAATATTTTTGCAACTATATTCATTAGGGAGATTGGTCTATAATTTTCTTTCTCTGTTTTTGGCCTGCCTGGCTTTGGAATTAGTACCATGTTTGTGTCATAAAAGGAGTTTGGTAGAACTCCCTCTTTGTTTATTATGTCAAATAGTTTGTATAGTATTAGAGTTAGCTGTACTTTGAATGTTTGATAGAATTCACTGGTGAATCTGTCGGGCCCTGGGGATTTTTTCTTAGGGAGTTCTTTGATGGCTTGTTGGATTTCATTTTCTGATATGGGATTATTTAAGAATTCTATTTCTTCTTCTGTTAGTCTAGGCAGTTTGTATTTTTGTATATATTCATCCATATCACCTAAATTGCTGTATTTATTGCCATATAATTGGGCAAAGTAATTTTTAATGATTGCCTTAATTTCCTCTTCATCGGAGGTGATGACCCCCTTTTCATCTTTGATGCTGTTAATTTGCTTTTCTTCCTTCCTTTTTTAAATTAGATTGACCAGTACTTTGTCTATTTTGTTTGTTTTTTCAAAGTACCAGCTTCTTGTCTTATTTATTAAATCAATAGTTCTATCACTTTCTATTTTATTAATTTCTCCCTTAATTTTTAGGATTTCTAGTTTGGTTTTCTGCTGGGGTTTTTTAATTTGATCACTTTCGAGTTTTTTATTTGCATTTCCAATTGATTGATCTCTGCTCTCCCTAGTTTGTTCATATATGCACTCAGGGATATGAATTTACCTCTGATTACCGCTTTGGCTGCATCCCAAAAGGTTTGGAAGGATGTTTCGCCATAGTCATTTTCCTCGATGAAATTATTATTTATTTCTAGGATTTCTTCTCTAAACGATTTTGGAGTATCATATTGTTTAGTTTCCAATTAGTTTTTGATTTGGTTTTCCATGTACCATTACTGATTGTTATTTTTATTGCCTTGTAGTCTGAAAAGGCTGCATTTATTATTTCTGCTTTTCTGCATTTGTGTGCCATGTTTCTGTGACCTAATGTATGGTCAATCTTTGTGAATGTGCCATGTGGTGCTGAGAAGAAGGTGTATTCCTTTTTATCCCTATTTATTTTTCTCCATATGTCTATTAATTCTAATTTTTCTAAGACTTCATTCACTTCTTTTGCCTCTTTCTTATTTATTTTTTGATTTGATTTATCTAAATTTGATAATGGTTGGTTTAAGTCTCCCACTAATATGGTTTTACTGTCTATTTCTTCCTTCAATTCTCCTAGTTTCTCCATTAGAAATTTGGGTGCTATTTTATTTGGTGCATACATGTTGATTAGTGATATTTCCTCATTATCTAAAGTCCCTTTTAACAAAATATAATTACCTTCCCTATCCCTTTTGATCAGGTCTATTTTTGCTTTGGCTTTATCAGATATCGTGATTACCACTCCTGCCTTCTTTCTGTCAGCTGAGGCCCAGAAGATCTTACTTCATCCTTTAATTCTGACCTTGTGGGTATCAACCCGCCTCATGTGTGTTTCTTGAAGACAACATATGGTAGGGTTTTAGATTCTAACCCATTCTGCTATTCATCTATGTTTTATGGGTGAGTTCATCCCATTCACATTCAAAGTAATGATTGTGACTTGTGAATTCTCTGGCATTTTGATATCCTTCCCTAATTCTAACCTTTCTTCTTCAGCTCTACCTTTTAGTCCAGTGATTTACTTCAAATCAGTCCCCCTTGTACCCTCCCTTGATATGTTTCCCTTTCTAGTCCGTCCCTTTTTGTTCCCTCCCCCTCCCCCCTCTTCTTCCCCCCTTTTTTGTGTTCCCTCCCCACTATCCCCCTTGGTTTTCCCTTCTCCCTTCCCTTGTTGGGTAAGATAGAATTCAAGATCCCAATGGATCTGGATGTTCTTCCCTCTCAGAGTTGATTTCCCTGAGATTAAGGTTTAAAGTAAAAACTCTCTTCCTCTCCTTCTTATAGGAGTTTTCTTCCCCTCCCCTTCCCCTGTGAATCTTTGTGTGAGAAAGATTATTCTATTTGGTCTTTCTTTTCCCCCTATTTACACATTACATTTTACCCACATGTTAGTATACATAGATTGATATAAATGTAGTCCTTATAGAAGAGAGTTTGAGTAAAAGAAAAAGATAACATTTTTCTCCTTTTCCCTTTCCTTCATATTTACCTTTTCAGGTATTCCATGCTCTTTGTTTTTTGATATTGAACTGTCCACAGAGCTCTGGTCTTTTCTTTGCAAAAACTTGGAAATCTTCTATTTTTTTGAATGCCCATACTTTCCCTTGGAAGTATATAGTCAGTTTTGCTGGATAGCTGATTCTTGGTTGAAGACCCAGCTCTCTTGCCTTTCTGAAAATAATGTTCCATGCCTTATGGTCATTCAGAGTAGAACTTGCAAGGTCTTGTGTGACCCTGATTGGCATTCCTTTATATCTAATTTGTCTTTTTCTGGCTTCTTGTAGGATTTTTTCTTTTGTTTGAAAGCTTTGGAATTTGGCAATTACATTCTTGGGAGTTGGGAGTTGTCTTTTGAGGATTTAGTATAGAGGGTGTTCTGTGAGCTCTGTCAGTGGCTGTATTGCCCCCTTGTTCTAGAATCTCTGGGCAATTTTCTTTGATTATATCTTGTATTACGATGTCATGTTTGCTGTTTATTTCTGGCTTTTCTGGAAGTCCAATTATTCTTAAATTATCTCTTCTTCCTCTATTTTCCATGTCTGTCACCTTGTCAGTGAGATATTTTATGTTCTCTTCTAATTTCTTGGTCTTTTGGCTTTGCTTTATTAATTCTTGCTCATTGTCTTCGAGTTGCCTAATTCTGACCTTTAAAGCCTGGTTTTCCTTTTCAATTTGGTCAAATTGGTTTTGTAGATGCGTGAATTTCTTTTGCATTATTTCCCACTTTTCCTCCCAGAGGGCTTCCATCTTTTTGATCCTTTCCAATTCAGATTCTTCATGGGTTTGTGGAGAGTTTCCATTTCCTTTGGAAGGTTTCGGAGCATTTGCTTGTGATTCCTCTTCTATCTCCTCTGTATTTTGTATTTTAAGTTGCCCCCTTCTTCTTGTTTTACTTGGAATTTTGGGGCTTTTGTGCTTCTGTGGAGTTTGCCATCTCTATCTGAGTGGGGAGGACTGGCTTTTCTTATCTCTGTCTGGTGTTCAGAGGTTTTAGCCCTAAGCAGCTTGTCCATTCTATGCAGTTATTGTTCTGTCTTCCCAGGGAAGCCAGGAATTGCTGGTGTTTCCGTGTTACTGCCCTCCTCAGTTCCCTCCTGATGCTTCTCCATTGCCTTACTTCCACGCTCGCTCTCGGCCTGGCTTGGCCCTTTCCATGGGGTGTTTGTTTCTGTGCCTTAGCCAGCCAGGAGAGCCAGTACTCTGAGGGGTGAGGGGCTGTGGCTTCCTGGAGCTCTGAGGGCTCCTGATAAGATTAACTTTCTCTGGGTTGAACTGAGTATGCCCTGAGGCAGGGACCTTCCGTGAGACTCAGATGGAAGGATCTGGTCAGGGGGGCTACAGGCTCCTCCTGTCTCTCTCTGTTTCCCTGCTGTCTGGGTGCCCCTCGACTGGGTCAGATTGTTTCCAGGATGAGGCCTTCAGCTCCGAGGCCCTTTTGCCAGCCCTGAGGGTTACTGTTGTTTCAGAAGACCCTGCTCTCTGAGGGGGGAGGGGCCATGTCTCCCAGGAGCTCTGAGGGCTGGTGATAGGATTAACCTCAGACTGAGTATGCCCTGAGGCAGGGACCTTCGATGAGACTCAGATGGAAGGATCTGGTCAGGGGGCTGCAGGCTCCTCCTGTCTCTTTCTGTTTCCCTGCTGTCTGGGTGCCCCCTCGACTGGGTCAGGTTGTTTTCAGGAAGAGGCCTTCAGGATAGTTGGCCCTGAGACTCTGAGGTTCCCTCTGCTGCCTTGGACTCAGCACTCTGGGTTGGGGGGATGGGTCCTGGGACCTTCCTTCTGCCTACCCCTTAGGTCCGAGTGATCTTGGGTTCTGGCTTTTGGGGGGGCGTACCTTTTGATCCTGGTCCAGGTCCAGGTCCAGGAAGAGGATTCCCGGGGTCTATGCTGTTGTTTGTTTTGAATTTCGGTGCCTTAGGAGCATATAGTTTGAGTTCGGTAGGGAAGGATTTCCAGAGATCTGAACTTTAGCTTTCTCTAAGCCGCCATCTTGACCGGAAGTCTTTAGCATCAATTCTAAGACAAAGGTAAGGATTTAATAAAAAAAAAATCTAGTCCAAACCACTAATTTCATGGATGAAGCTGAATAGTATGCTGAATAGAATACTGGATATGGAGCCAGGAAGACCTTGATAGAAATCTTGCCCCATATTGTTAGTGTTAATTCTTGGCAAATCATTTACCCTTTCTGAGGGTCCATTTCCTCATCTGCAAGATGGGATACTAATAACATCTATCTCAGAGTTGTTGCAAAGATCAGATGAAATAATATTTGTAATTCACTTAGCATAGTGCCTGGCACATAGTGGGTGCTATATAAATATTATATTATTAGTATTTTATTATGTGATAAGATAATGCTTTCCAGGAATGGGGAGATAATCCAAGCAAAAACGTGGAGTCTGGAGAATGACCAAAATTTGACCAAAATATTAGGCTATTTCTCATCTTTCTGTTTGTTCAAACAGGAAGGCTGTGAACTGATTTCAACTAGGTTTAAAGATCCCTACCATGTGCAGGGATACAAAGACAAAAAAAGATTTACCTGAAAGATCTCATATCCTTCTGAAGAGTCATGATATGAAAGAGTCACCCAGAAGGTAGAAGGGTCTTGAAGTGTAGGGAAGGGAGTAGGAGAAATCTAAGAATAGAAGGCTTTCGTTTTAGTTTTTAGTAAAGTAGAAGTCATTAAGAGGGAGGGTGATGAAGAAAGCTGAGGAGCGGAGCTTTGGAAGAGTTCCTGGATGGGGTAGGGTGAGTTTTATCCATAAATCAAGAATCAAATAATCTCTGTGAATCAGTGAGCTCCGAGTTAGATTAGAGAATATCAAATCATAGTTAACAGAGTTCAAATAATTCTTTCTTTCTCCAACAGCATTCAGTTGCACTCCAGTAGAAGCAGAGATGGTAGTGGATCATGGAAGAAACCAGAAAAGATTCCCTAAGAAGATGACTAACCAAATATTAATATCCATTGGTCAGTGTGCCTCTTTTCTCATATCTATAAAATCTTTGTGAGAATAATCTATACAAATGGGAAAGGCATACTTGATAAAGACAGAAAAAGAGAATAGTTCCATTCCCAAATGATTTTCTTCATCAAGTCAGATCATCAAAATTGAAGAGCATATTTAAGATCCTGATGCTCTTACTATTTCTTGACTATGAATTTCTTAAAAAGCATTAGATTTTGCTAGAGCAAAATGTTACCATAAAGACTTCCCACCAATGAAGTATCTTTCATGTGTGTGTTCAAAGCATCCAAAGATTTCTTTTTTTCTTTTCTTTAACAAAAATAACTCTTGCCTTCCATCTTAGAATCAATACTATGTATTGGTTCCAAGGCAGATGATTAGTAAGGAGTAGGTAATGGGGGTAAAGTGACTTGCCCAGGGTCACACAGCTGGGAAGTGTCTGAGGCCAGATTTGAACCCAGCATCTCCCATCTCTAGGCCTGGCTCTCAGTCTACCAAGCTACTTAGCTGTCACCACATTCAATATTTCTTGATGTAAAAAATAGATAATTTTTTCAATTGCTACTGATTGTTTATGTTAAATGAGTTGTGAAACAAGAAGACTGATGCTGATGAAAGATATTTGTCACAGTTAGGGATGATATTCACCATTAATTCATGTGGGAAAAGATTACTCTAGAGATTCTGGGGTTCTTTTCCTGGGGTTCATGATTATTTTGGTTCCTGCATAGATTTCTTGGGATTCATACATTTGGATAACAAAATAATTACACATTTATTTTTACTAACCATTGATTTCCTTTGCAATCATATATTTTTCATATTTAAAAACATAATTCTAAAAGAGGTCCATAGACTTCACTAGGATACTATCAAAGAGGAGTTTGATAACCCACAAAAACTAAGAACCCCTGCTTTATAAGATGACATTTCTATAAGTTCCTATTTTGCAAATCACATCGTATTAATTCTATTAGTCCTTAGAACACTGCAGAACCTCTTAATGACATTCAAAATCACTCGAGTTCTGCCAAAGTATCAAGACAAGAAAAAACAGTAGATTAATTAATGCCTATTGTGCAGATTATAATATGTAATTTTGATGGAAGATCCATAGAATTGATTCATATATCTACCTGGATGGACATGGAAATGGATCCAGAATTGGAGAGGAAGAGGAAAGCATGTTCTATTCTTGTTGGGAACTGGTTCTTAATGACTCCAAGCTCCTCTCTGAAACAAAACCCCATTTTTTAACATGGTCATATTTCAGTGATTCTATAGAGCTGTGAGTCATGTAATTAAGGCCATAGTTTTCCCAAATAGTGATGGAGAAGTATATGGGGGAGAGTATGAGCAGGATGCAGGGAAAGAGGCATAAAAGATAACACTGAGGAGAAGCATGCTCTAAAGAGGAAATGAAATCTACATGTAATGAGAAAATCAAGGTGACTAGGCTAGTAGATTGGGAAACAACATAGGGGTTTGCTTACATCCGTTGCAAACATATTTTATCAAGGTCAATTTTGTTTGTCTTGTGGAAAAGAGGATAATTAGAGTATAGAAGATAACACAATTAGGAGGCTTCAGAACTGGTTGATGGGCAGATCCAGTTATCTTTCATGATTAGTGCTCAATTTGGAAGGAAGCCTTCAGTGAGGTGCTCTAGGATTTGTCCTTGTCCTTATCCTATTTAGCATAGTTAAAGTCATTATCAAATTAAGTCAGTAAGCATTTATTAAGGGCTTGCTGTATTCCAGGCACTAGGATAAACACTGGGGGTACAGAGAAAGGCAAAAGACAGTTCTGGATTTCAAGGAGCTCGGTTTAATGGGAGAAGACAGTATAATAAATGATACAGAGTTGGGAGAGATAACCAATACAGCAGAAAAGCAAGTAAGATGCAAAAGGACTTCAATAATCTATGTCTGGTACAATATTTTGGGGTGCGGTATGAGAGGGTTTTTTTGCTCATGATTTCAACGCTGTAAGGATTTATTGATAAGGAAAATCTCCCTATTGGTGCAGATTGGCACTTTTTCTACAACTTTATAGTCTTAGAGAGTTGCCAAAAGGTCCAGTTCAGAGGAAGGATTGAAACCCAATTGCAGTTCCTGGTATGAAAATTTAAAAAGATAAATGTTTTATTCTTTTTTATATTTTTAATTTTATTTTTATATTGTTTTATTCTTGAATTCTGGAAACTTTGAAAGTAATGTGAACTAGTTGATAGCAAATTGCACTTGGACTCTATAATCTGGGTTGGGATCTTGCCTCAGATATTTACTAGCTGTGCCACCTTGGCAAGTCACTTACCCTTGCTAAACCTCATTTCTAAAATGAGAAGGGGCTAGACTCAATGATGCCTTCTAGCTCTAAATTGATAATCCTAGGATAGGAAACAGAACTAAACAACAGTTTATTTGAGAAAATGTCTGGTGTTTAAATCCAATAGGACTCAGTAGTTTGATATGGCAGTCAGGGACTTAAATAGCATTGAGAGTCATGGTTTCCAAGAATAAGGAAGGAATGGTCCCACTTTATGTTGCCTTATTGAGATCATATGTGGCTTAGTATTTTTAGTTAAAGGATTTTGATTAAGTGGAGAAAATGAGATAAAGGATTTGAAGTGCTATATGTGTAAATCATTAATTTTATTAATAAAATTGAAATTAAGTTCAGGCTCAGAAAGAGGATAGGACTTACATAAGGTCATATAGCTGGTTAGTGCCAAAGATGGAACTGGAATCTAATTTTCCTGCCTTTCCATCTAAGGCATATTCCTCTTATTCCCCTATGTCAGACTGCCTTTTACCTCTTTTCCACATATCCACCCATGCAGGCACCTCCATGAAGACTGAACACCTCTAAATCTTCTTCCCCCTCCAATGGAAAATCACATCATACTCCTCATCTTAAAAACCTCAAGAGGGAAAGAGGAATAATGAAAAATGAATTGTTAACTGCTATTCGTTTTAAAATTTTGCTAAAGATAGCATTGCCGATAAGATCCATTTAATTAGATAAATTTATTTATATATGGATATTTGAGTCCTCTAAAAATATTATGCTCTCCTTTTATGGCATAAAATAATACTAGTAACTGACGCAGTGGGAATAGACAGCTGTGGTGTTGTTGTGGAAGGGTCGGGGACTAAGGGGGACTTGGATTCTATTCCTAGATCACCAATGAACTTTCTATGTTATCTTGAGCAAAGCATTTCATCTCTCTGGAACTCAGTTTCTTTATCTGCAAAATAGAGATAACCTGACAACTGAAGCTGGTATAAGACAAACAATAATGGGTAGTAAAGAAGGGCTTACTATATAAATATACTATACTATATAAATGTAAGTTATTACTATTATGTCTCATTCCTTCAGTGTCCTAACTTGCTTCCTTCCCAAGGGACAGATCAGTCTAGCAATGCTATTCAAGTAATTATTCTAATGTGTTATAGTAGAAGATCTGGGGGCTCTGGGTTCTATTCTGAGCTTGCCCTCTAACTGGGTGATCTCTGTTAAATCACTTAACCTCTTGGTGTCTAGTTTCCTCATCTGTAAGATGGGAATAATATCTTTATCATCATCCTAATAGTTTTGAGAATGAAGATAAAATGAGATGATAAATGGAAATGGGTTTCAAAAATATAAAAAGATCTGGACAAATGCAAAGCACTAATATTAATCTTTTAACTTCCATTAGATTGGCTGTCTGACTTTTGCTTAGGATATCTTCCAGTGATTCCAACAGTTTACAATTTCATTGGGGCTGCTACTCTCTTCACTAATGTGGATCATAACTCTTGCAAACTTTATAATTTCAAGTTATTATGACCAAAAAGTTAATCATCAGGGGGTGAGTTACCAATATTTAACAAGCTTTTAAAATTCTTTTATTAATTTAATTAAATATTTGCCAGTTAAATGTAAACATTTTTAATTTTTTTTTTAAATTTGAGATCTATATTCTTCCTTTCTCACCCCCTTAAGGGAAGCATTTTGATTTTGATTATACATGTGAGGTCATGTAAAAATATTTCCATATTCACCCATGTTGCAAAATAAAACACAAACAAAATAAAACAAACAAAAAAGTAAACACACATTTCTATCTGCATTCAGAGTCCATCAGTTCTTTCTCTGGAGGTGGATATCTTTCATCATGGGACCTTTGCAATTGTTTTGGATTATGGTCTTGAGCAGAATAGCTAAGTCTTTCATAGGTGATCATCCTTACAATATTGATACTAGGCATAATGTTCTCCTAGTTCTACTCACTTCACCTTGTATGAGTTAATTTCAGTATTCTCAGGTTTTTCCAAAGCTATCCCCCTCATCATTTATTATAGCATAATAGTATTCCATCACAATCATATCCCAGAACTTGTTTAGCCATTCCCCAACTGATAGGCATCTTCTCAATTTCTAATTCTTTGCAAGCACAAAAAGAGTTGCTTTATTTTTGTACAAATAGGACCTTTTCCTGTTTTCTTTGATCTCTTTGGGATACAGAATTAATTGTGGTATTGCTAGGTCAAAGGGTACATACAGTTTTATAGCTCCTTGGATGTAATTCCAAATTATTGTCCAAAATGATTGAACAAGTTCACAATTCTACCAACAGTGCATCAGTATCCCAATTTTTCCACATTCCTTTCAACCTTTGTCTTTTTCCTTTTCTGTCATATTAGCATCTCTGATATGATATGAGATGATATCTTCAAGACGTTTTACTTTGCATTTCTCTAATCAGTAATAATTTAGAGCATTTTTCATGTCACTATTGATAGCTTTGTTTTCTTCTTAAAACTACTTGCTCATATCCTTTGACCATTTATCAATTGGGGAATGGCTCTTATTTTTATACATTTGTCTTAATTGAGACCTTTATTAGAGAAACTTGCTGCAAATTCTACTCCCCTGACAACAAATAAATTTTGTTTTCCTTCTAATTTTGGTTGCATTAGTTTGTGCAAAAGCCTTTTATTTTTTAAACCCTTACCTTCCATCTTGGAATCAATACTGTGTATTGGCTCCAAGGCAGAAGAGTGGTAAGGGCTAGGCAATGGGGGTCAAGTGACTTGCCCAGGGTCACACAGCTGGGAAGTGTCTGAGGCCAGATTTGAACCTAGGATCTCCTGTCTCTAGGCCTGGCTTTCAATCCACTGAGCTACCCAGCTGCCCCGCAAAAGCCTTTTAATTCCAAATAATCAAAACTCTTTATTTTACTTCCTGTAATCTCCTGTGTTTTGTTTGGTCATAAATTCTTCCCTTATCCATAGATCTGACAAATACATTTTTCCATGCTTCCCTAATTTACTTATGATATCACTTTTTATGTATAAATCATTCATCCATTTTGATCTCGTCTTGGTATAGGTATAAAATACTAGTTCATACCTAGTTTTTGCTAAACTGCTATCCAGTTTTCCTAGAAATTTTGGTCAAATATTGAGTTTTCCCCCCAAACCTTAGATTCTGAGGTTTATCAAACACTAGATTACTATGGTCATTTACTATTGTGTATTGTGTACCTAATTTATTCCACTGATCCACCAGTCTATTTCATAGACAGTACCAGATTGTTTTGATGAAATCTGGAATTTCTAGGCCACCTTCCTTAACATTTTTTCATTGATTCCCTTGATATTCTTAACCTTTTTTTTCCAGATGAATTTCATCATGATTTTTTTATTTATCTACAAAGTCATTCTTTGGTGGTTTAATTGGTATGACACTGAAGGTAAATTAAATAAATTAATTTAGGTAGAGAGTCATTTTTATTATGTTGGCTTGGTCTACCTATGAGTAATTCATGTTTCTCTAATTATTTAGATCTATTTTTATTAGTGTGAAAAGCATTTTGTAATTGTGTTTATATAATCTCTGGGTTTGCCTTGGCAGGCTGACTCTCAGATATTTTGTATTGTCTACAATTACTTTAAATGGAATTTTTCTTTCTATGTCTGCTTGCTGGGTTTTGTTTGTTGATAAAGAAATGCTGATAATTTATGTGGGTTTTTTATCCTGCAACTTTGCTGAATTGTTACAACTAGTTTTTTTAGTTGATTCTCTAGGGATATCTAAGTATGCCATTATATCATCTACAAAGAGTGATAATTTCCCCCCCTTATTGCTTACTTTTATGTTTTTCTTATCTAATTGTTTTAGCTAGCATTTCTCATACTATATTGAATAATAGTGGTTATAAAGGACATCCTTGCATCACTCCTGATCTTAATGGGAAGGCTTTAAGTTTATTCTCATTAGAAATAATGCTTATCTTTAGTTTCTTATCTTTGACAATATCACTAGTAATTCTGTATCCCAAACAGATAAAGAAAGCAAGGAAAGGACTTTTTTGTGCAAAAATAGTACTTATCATTTTAATTAAGGCTCATTTAATTCCTTTGCTTTTTAGTCTTTTTAATTAGAATCTTTGTTGCCTTTTGTAAACAGTTTTTTTCTGCATATATCAGTATAATCATAGGACTTTTGTTGTTATTGCTATTGACATGATAAATTATGCTGTTAGTTTTCCTAATATTAAACCAGCCTTGTATTACTGTTTTATATTTTTTGAAATATTCAACCATTTCATTTAGATTTTCAGTTTTACTGGCATATAATTGGACAAAATAACTTAATAATTGCTTTAATTTAATCTTCATGGGTAGTGCATTTACCCTCTAAAATTTTTAATATTAGTAATTTGGTTTTCTTTTATCTTTTTTAAATCAAATTAATCAATAGTTTAAATATTTCATTCTTTCTCCATAAAACCAACTCCTAGTTTTACTTATTAGTTCAATGGTATTATTTTTATCTTCAATTTTTAAATCTCTCCATTGATTTTTAGGATTATTGCTTATGTTTATTTAAGGGTTTCTAATTTGTTCTTTTCCATTTTTTAGTTGCATGCCTAATTTATTTATCTTCTCTTCCTCTCTTTTATTGATGTACACCTTTAGAGATATACATTTTGTCCTAAGTATTGCTTTGGCTATAACTCACACATTTTGAAACATCACATTTTTGTCATTCTCTTTAATGAAATTATTCACTAGTTTAATATCTTGTTCTTTAGGATTAGATTATTTAGTTTCCAATTAGTTTTTAATTTATGATAGCACAGCCCATTTTTAAATGGAAAATTTATTGCATTAAGGTCTGAAAGGAATTCATTTAATATTTCTGCTTTGCTACATTTGATTATGTGAATTTCTATGAACTCATACATGGTCAATTTTTGTGAAGGTGCCATGTATAGCTGAGAATTTCTCTTCTGATTTTTTCTATTCTTATTCATTTTTCTCTAGAGGTCTATCATTTCTTTTCTAAGATTTTATTCATCTTCTTGACTACTTTCTTATTTATTTTATGATTAGATTTATGTAGCCTTGAGACAGAATAGTTGAGGTTCCCTACTAATATAGTTTTAATATCTATTTCTTCCTGTAATTCATTTAACTTTTCCTTTAAGAATTTGGCTGCTATGCCATTTCGTACTTGCATATTTAGTACTAATATTACTTCATTGTCTATGATTCATTTTACCAAGATGTACTTTCCCTGCTTGTTCCTTTTGAGCAGGACTACTTTTGTTTTTATTTTGTCTGAGATCATGATTACTACCCCTGACTTTTTTTTTTTAACTTCAGCCAAAGTATAAATAGATTCTGATTTGGCCCTTCACTTTAATTCTGTGTGTGTCTCTGTGTTTCAAGTGTGTTCCTTGTAACCATGATTTGGGTTTCTAATTCATTCTGCTATCTGCTTCTCTTTTATGGGTGAGCTCATCCTTTTCACATTCTCAGTGGTCATTACCAACTATTCATTTCCTTCCATCCTATTTTTCTTTTATCCTTCTTTCCTTTATAAAAAAAAATGTTGTTCTTCCTCTCAAGTTTGTTTTGATTCTGATCACTTTCTTTTTTTCTCTGTCCTCTCTTTTATCACCCTTTCTCTTATCACCTTCCCCTTCTACTTCCTTGTTGGGTTAGATAGATTTCTATTACTAACTGTGCATATATATGTATATATACACATACCAACTCCTATATATTTTTATGTACATATGTCCATTTTGAACCAATTTTGATGTGTGAGATTCTAACCTTGCTCACCCTTCTACTATTTTCCTCTCCACTGAACAGCTTTCTGGCACACCTCTTTTCCCCTCTATTCTTTTTTGAACTGCAGTTTTTGTAGCTAATTTTGGGGGTTCTGAAGTCTTCGGTGCTGCCAAAGTGGTGAGATCTTGGGAGGGGTCTAGTCATTGCTCTCTTGATCTTTACATCTGTACTCTGTTCCTAACAACAGAAGGACCCCTAATCCCTTTGAATTGGAATTGGCACTGTTCCTCAAGACCTCTTCTCCCTTGGGACCAGAAATGATACCATTCCTCAGGAATTCTACTTTCTCCTGACCAAGAGTGCTGCTCTCTGCTCTTGAACTATGACTCAGAAATGGGTATAGATAAAGGACTCCTTAAACTGTGTCTCTTCCTGCACCCAGTACTAGTCGATGGGTCCCCTGGAATTTCTTTCTGTCCAGTTGCCAGGTCCCTTTACTCTTTCTAACTTGAGAGCTTCCAAAGCTATTGGTCTTCTTTGCATCACCTAGTTCTACTCTGGGTATTTCATCCACATGAGCTCCAGGCCAGCCTCCTTCCCACTTTGTGAGAACACAGATTTCTCTTTCTGACCTCCTCTGTTGTTCAGAGCTGGAAAATGTCTCACTTTGACCTTTTGCTGTCTCTGTCACTCCAGAATTTGACTTGAGATGTGATTTAACTTGTTTGGAGGGGAATATTGGGAGATCTTGGCTTTCTCTACTCCACCATCTTGGCTCTGCCTCCGGAAGTCTGATGGTCTTTTTCTTCATGGCTTTTAAAGTCCTTCAAAACCTGGTCCTTTCCCACATTTAGTGGCTTCTTATATCCTACCCCTCTCCAGGTACTCCCTGATCCATTGACTCTGGCCTCCTTGCTGTTTCTTGTACAAGATACTCCACCTCTTAGCTCAGAAAATTTATCTCTTACTGTCCCCGTCCCTGAAATATTTTCCCTCTTAAATCTCTGCCTTCTGATTTACCTGGATTCCTTCAACTCTCTGCTAAAATCTCACCTACTCAGGGCAAGTAAGTGCCTCAGTGGATTGAGAGGAAAGCCCAGAAATGGGAGGTCCTGGGTTCAGATATGGCCTCAGACACTTCCTAGGTGTGTGACGCTGGGCAAATCACTTAACCTCCACTGCCTAACCTTTAGCAATCTTTGGTCCTAGAACAATATTCAGCATTGATTCCAAGATGGAAGGTAAGGGTTTAAAAAAAATTAAATCTTACCTTCAGCAAGAAGCCTTTCTTACTCCTTCATAATCCCAGGAGGCCTCCCTGGCTCCCCAGATTAACTCCAATGTATCAGTGTGTTATCTTGGATGTATCCAATATGTCATGTTTGTACATAATTGTTTATATGTTGTCTCCACTATTAGATTGTGAGTTCCTTGATGGTAGGGACTGGTTTTTGCATTTTTTTTTTGTGGTAATTTCTGGGCTTAATCCACAGGTACATAGTAGGTGCTTAGTAAATGCTAATTGTCATGACTTGACTTCTCTGAACTTAACCCTTCCTTAGACAGTAGATCCATACTTGAAGACTTTCTAGCTTGGTAAAGTCCAGTAACCTGGACTGGCTGCTCAGAGCTTTGCCTCAGGCTACTGATGGAAATTGCTGTGGTTTTGTTAGTGGGAGGGCTCTTTCTCCTTGAGGCATTCTTTTTTTTTTAAAATATATTTTATTTGATCATTTCCAAGCATTATTCGTTAAAGACATAGATCATTTTCTTTTCCTCCCCCCCACCCCCCATAGCCGACGCGTAAATCTACTGGGCATTACATGTTTTCTTGATTTGAACCCATTGCTTTGTTGATAATATTCGCATTAGAGTATTCATTTAGAGTCTCTCCTCTGTCATGTCCCCTCAACCGCTGTATTCTGGCAGTTGCTTTTCCTCGGTGTTTCCACTCCCATAGTTTATCCTTTGCTTATGAATAGTGTTTTTTTCTCCTGGATCCCTGCAAATTGTTCAGGGACATTACACCGCCATTAATGGAGACGTCCATTACGTTCGTTTGTACCACAGTGTATTAGTCTCTGTGTACAATGTTCTCCTGGTTCTGCTCCTCTCGCTCCTTGAGGCATTCTTCTACTCAATTGTCACCAAACATTTCAGAGAATCTTGCTGCTGTGTTGCTGTCATGTGGGACCTGCCTTTATAGTATCCCATCTCTTCTTGGGGCCTGGAGAGTCAGAGATAATCAATTATACTTTGAGAAATGTAGACCAGACTCTGAGGTTGATCTCTCTACTTCTCTCATTCCTAACCCCGTTTTTTTTACTACCATGGTGACTTTGGGTAAAACCTTTTATCTACAAATTTATCATCTATACAATAAGAAAGTTGGATTAGCAGCTCTTTGAAAATATCCCTTGCAGCTTTAAATAACATAAATTTTACTGAGGGTTAGAGAGAAATGACTTGTCCAAGGTCATACCCCCAACTAATTTGGAGTTTGCAATTGTCCTTTTTATTCTTAAAGATGAAACAACTCTTTTTAGGGTTGCTTGTGGTTGATATGAACTAAAATGACAAGAAAAAATTCAAGTATTTCTTATGTATTCCCATAATCCATCATTTAAAAACTTCAGTCTGAAGGATAAATTGTATTTTTCCTTTGGGAGAAAGGCTCTCTAACATACAAAAAATGATTTCTCCCAAGATGCTTAAAATATTTCTCTCTTTTTGTCTCTGTCTCTGTCTCCATCTCCGTCTCTCTCTCTCTCTCTCTCTCTCTCTCTCTCTCTCTCTCTCTCTCTCTCTCTCTCTCTCTCTCTCTCTCTCTCTCTCTCTCTTTCTCTCTCTCTCTCTCTTACTCTCTTTTACTCTCTTTCTCTTTCTCCCTCACTCCTTCCCCACCCTTTTCTTTCCTTCCCAACCTTTCTTTCTCTCTTCCCCCTCTCTGCTTCTCTTTCCCTTCTTCCCTCCCTCTCTTTTCTCTGTCTCTTTCCTTCTTTTTCCTCTCCCTTTCCCTCTTCTCTTTCCCCTCCTCTCTCTCACCTGCTCCTCCAAGTTTCTGAGATTTGACGTCTCAGTTTCCTCCATGATTATCTCCAAAAGTTGGCCCCTCCACCTTCAGGATGTCACCAGCTGCAGGGTAGGATTCTCCTCTACTGTTCTATTTGGGCTCTAGGTGGAGGAGGACCACAAAGAGAAGGTTAGTGGTTGTTCTAGATGTGATTGACATTTTGAGATCATACCTTTTGTGATTTAAAAACAGTCTGGAATAATGTTTGGAGAGTAGGTCTCAAAGTCAGGAAGATCTGCATGCAAATCCTTCTGAAACACACTGGCATCTTGATGCTGGACAAATACCAAGTTCTCAACACTCTAGATACTACTAATCAGTCTATTAGATGTTTACAATGTCCTTGGCACTACATTAAAACTAATTGCAAGAACAATTGCTAATCTGAATTGGCAGAGGGCATTTTCTTACTGGGAGTTCCTTATGCCAATGAAATCTGAGCCAAAAAATAAATATAGAAGTCATGGTTCATTATTGTCTGAGTGTGTGGGCTAGTCTAAAGGATTATGTATGCCAGAGGGGGAGTTTTATACTATGTCTACACTAGTAAAGTGAAATGGATAGTTGAGGTACTTATCCAGGGAATTTAATTTCTCTTTTGATGTTATATTTATGTTTTAGTATCTGGAATACCAGTGATGTCACCATGTGGACACTCTTTGGAATGGCACAGGTGGAAACCTTTCTCTGCCACTTGGAGATGACTTTATAAGCAACTCTGTTCACAAAAAAATCATCCCCTGGAGCCCAAGCCTTCTGGTAATGAATGTTCCCACACTTGATTTGACTGGACTTCCTTCTGATGTCATAGAATCTACTCTGATTGGCTCTTAACTGTCATACCTTCAAGAACTTAGATGGCTTCTAAGGAGTATGCTGGATAGATCTCAATGGAGTGGCTTGGGAGAGCTGATTGTTAAAATTCAGAGTGAATATTTGTAGCTGAAAAATCAGCAAATGTTACAAACTGAGACTTGATTTGTTGTGTTGTTGTGTTTGGAATTTCAAAAGTGACAGAGAAAATGAAAACACTGCAGATTAACTTTAAAAATGTTTCTGCATGAATTAATTTCTAGAGAGTTGGTTTGTCAACATTTACCACTACAACAGCCCCTTAGCCATAATGAAATACCTCTGCAAGATGTAAGAGGAAGACAAGTGTTAGCTCAAACTGCATCCACATCCTCCTTTTCACTTTCTTCAGACCATGAGCTTATGTATGAGTAGCCGTTGGCCACATGCACCATAACTATAATTAAATGGGAAATTAGATGGCTTAGATGGAAATTTAGGGGGGGGGAAAGGATCCTCTTGAGTCATTAAATGGGAAGGAGGGTTTATCCGGAGAGATTTTTTTTCCTCACTTAAATTCTGGATCTTCTATAATATGAAAGGAGTTTGTATGGCATTGAATCTGTCCAAAATAATCAGTGCTAATGTATTGAAAGAAAAAGAGGGAAATGTGAATTAAGAAGCCATGAGTTCTAGTCTCATACTGGCATTGACATAAACTAATTATAAGACATAAGCAAGCCATCTCCCTTCTCAGGACCTTAGTATCCACCTCAATAAATGAGAGTTATATAATCCCTACAGGTTTTCCAGGTCTAAAAGTTTGGTGATTCTAAGACTCTAAAATCCTTTAGTGGAAGACTTGTGTAATGTTGTTTGTCATCATCATCATCATCATCACCATCATCACTAGCGCTTACATAATTCTCTAAAGTTTGAAAACACTATCCAAATATTACTTTTTATCTTCCCAACAATCTTGAGGTATAGTTACTAATTTTGTCCCCATTTTGTGTGACTTGCATAAAGGTAAGAGAAAGAGACAAGATTTGAATTCAGGTCTTCTGATAAAAAAATTGTGTTCTTCATGCCTCTTCACATCTCCAAATATGAATGGTGGGGGAGGAGTGTTCTAAACATGCCTGAAAATGACAAGAATAAACACATTCTGTACTTCATATTGTTTTCTGTCAGAGGGAACAATGTGATTAGATCTGTGTTCTGACCAAGGATTTTGCATCAAATATAGCATAAATGTGACTTTAATATAAGCTACAAAAGCAGGACTAAAATCACTGAGCATTCTCATTGTAATTATAATGGTAAAATGATGCTCATATGCCTGTTAGCATGGGATAAACTGATGGCCAGAAATGTGCTCATTCTTCTGATGAACTTAGCTTTGGATATTCATTGCCTTCTTATTAACTCATCCTCCTCTCCCCTCTGATTGGAGGGCTGGAGGATGGTTCACTAAAGTCCTCCCCAAACTTTCTATTATGGCAGACTGGGACTGGGGCTTTTTAGGCCACTCTCTTCTTTCCCTCAGCAGTTTTTCTTGGCTAGGACTCCATAGAACACAATACTCTCATGCCAGCTGCCCTGTCCCTCTCCCTCCTTTCCAGCTTCCTTTTTCTGTGTTGTCTTCCACCATTAGACTGTAAGCTCATTGAGGGCAGGGACTGTTTTTCTTATTTGTATACCCAGCATGAAGCACAGTGCCTGCTACATTAATTGGCATTAATTGAATTGAATTAAGTTGTGTAATAGGTGTAAATGACTTTCATGCATCAAGCAAGGTATCCCAATGTCCAACGAGGCTCATAAAAATAAAATTCAAGAGGGCTATACATGTAAATCAAATGGACATAATAGTTATGACCCTCAAACATATGAATAATAATAATAATTTGATTTGTCCTTTTAGAATTAAAAGGTCTTTTGAGAATAAGTTTCGATGGCCTGAGGAAGTCTGAGATGATGGAGTCTTTTCTTCTCACTAAATTTCCCTGTATCAAGTAGACACATTCAAAATGATCATATTTCCCATAAAGCTGCCTCAAAGTCCCTCAAATCCAGGAAGACCTGGGATCAAGTCCCACGTCTTCCCCATACCAGCTGTGTGAACCTGTCAACTCATGATTTTCCTATAAGACTGTAAGTTGTAGCAAATGGGCTGCCCTATATGGATAGAAGGAGATTCCTCATGTAGGAATTCTATGAAATTGATCATAGGTAAAGTCTCTATTTTCCTTCTGTCAAGATCTCTAATTGGTACTCAGTAAATGTTGACTTTAAATAAATTTTTGTTAGAATATATGTAGAGTTTGGGTTTTGGAATTAGAATACCTGAATTTGAGTTCTGACTCTGCCTTCCATTTTTTTCTACATGACCTTAGTCAAGTCACTTAAAATCTCTGGTGCTTGATTTCCTACAATGGTAAAAAGAATGAAAAAAAGAAAAAGCAAACTGTTAGATGGATAAATGGATGGATTGATATATAGATAGATAGATGAAGCATTTGTTAAGTCCTATGTGCCAGGCACTGCTCTAAGTACTAAGGGTCCAATACAAAGAAACAAGTTAGTCCCTGACCTCAAGGAGCTAACATTTTAATGTCAGTTGAACAAAATACTCTGTATAGTCTGACGACTTTATTTTATTTATTCATTCATTCATTCATTCATTCATTCATTCATTCATTCATTCATTCATTCATTTATTTATTTTTATAACACTCTTACCTTCTGTCTTAGAATCAATACTGTATATTGGTTCTAAGGCAGAAGAGTGGTAAGGGCTAGAAAATGGGGGTCAAGTGACTTGCCCAGGGTCACACAGCTAGGAAGTGTCTGAGTCCATATTTGAACCCAGAACCTCCCATCTCTGGGCCTGGCTCTCAATCCATTGAGCAACCCAGCTGCCCCCCAACAACTTTAAATCAAAACTTCCAGGGGCACTAGGTATCTTGATGGATTGAGTGCTGTCAGGCCTAGTGACGGGAGGTCCTGGGTTTAAATTTGGCCTCAGACATGTCTAGCTATATAACCCTGAGCATATTACGTAGCCCCCATTGCCTAGCCCTTGCTGCTCTTCTGCCTTGGAACCAATACAGAATATTGATTCTAAGATGGAAGGTAAGGGTTAGAAAAATCCCAAAGCTTCCAAAATGAAGTAGATTCCTTTTCCCCAGGATTCCATACATTTTCCAAAGAACTTTGCTCCAACATAACTCTTCTTGCAATGAATTAAATTCATCTTTCTCATAGCATCCTTGAAGGCTAGGGTTTTGGGGAAAGTATTATTAATCCAATTTTACATATGAGGAAACTGAGTCTCCTCACAGTGATATATATATATATATATATATATATATATATATATATAAAAGTAGCAAGAGTTGGAGAAGGTTTTGTCCTCCTTCAAATATAAGCTCAGCATACTTTATAGTATATATTATTAATTATTAATGTTATATATATTAACATGTAATTATTTATTAACATAGTATATTATACATTGTACTAAGCCTCAACAACACCTCATCCTGGTCTTAAAGCCCAGTCATGTCCAAAGAAAGCAGGTTTTTTTCCAACCCTTTTCTCTGTCTTGGAGCCCTTTGGCAGGCTGGTGAAGCCTCTGAGTCCCTTCAGGGGCTCATATTTTAAGATGTAAAAATAAAACATATAGGCTCACAAAGGAAAGCACTTTTATCTAAATATACTTATCAAGATATATTTGTTTTTAAAAAGCACACAAATTGGAGGACGCCAGGCTAAGGAGAGCCTCTGGTTTAAGTGTTTGCTTTGGCAAGGCCTCCAAAAGGTCACAGGTGAGTAATATTCCCCCTACCGCCCTCTCCCACCCTCTGAAGGAAGAGCTGAGCCCTGAAGTATGTCAGGGTTCATTGGGGAGCAGATGGAACCCAAGTGGGTCCTACCTCCGACTTCTCTCCTGGCAGCTTGTTTCAGCTTTTGGCTCCTTGCTCACACATTCCTATGAGCTTGCTGCCAGCTCGTTTCCCCAAAGGGTTGCTCATTGGTGAGAAACTAGGGATTCTTCCTTATCTCGCCAGAACAGGATGTGTCCTGTAAACCGTGTCCAAAAGGTTTCAAAGCCTAGTAGATGATGAGCTAGCAAGTTTGGGCAAAGGCAAAGCAATCGCACAGTATCTGACTACAGAGTTTTGTCTTGGAGCCTAGTAAACACACACACAGCAGCTCTTCCCACCTCTTCCCCATCCCCTCTGCTGGCATCTCTAAACATGTCCCTGGCCTTTCCTGGTTGGGATGTGGGTCCAAAGGGAGATCCCCGAGCACTGAGCAGCCAAGGTGAAAGTGGGAAATGACATGGGTGAATTCCTGCCCTGTGCGGAATGTTTCCGGCTATTCTCTCCCATTCTCTGTTTTTTATTTGTTGTCTAGAAAGCAGTGTTGGGAGAATTTTTATTGCTCTATCCTTAGAATCTCTGAGCTGAAGGGCCTGATTCAGCATTCACTGGAAGGGACCTTAGAACACAGGGCAGTAAGTAGAGTGCTGGGCCTGGTGTCAGGGAAACTCATCTTGACTTCAGATCTGGCCTCCAGCACTTGGATTAGCTGGGTGACTGTGGGCAAGTCATGTAACCCTGTTAGCCTCAGTCTCCTCATCTGTAAAATGAACTGGGGAAAAAAATGGCAACCCACTGTAGTATCGTTGCTAAGAAAACTCCAAATGGGATTACTATGAGTTAGATGTGTCAGCGAAAGGAATAAGAATTCAGAGTATCATGGCTGGGAGGGAGATTCAGTAGCGTTTAGACTGAGCCATTCTATAATGGAAGAATTGGAAGATGGTTCTTAGAACAGGGGTTCTTAACTTATTTTGGGTTAAGAACCCCTTTGGTAATCTGGTGAAGCCAATATACCCTGTCTCAGAATTATTTCATTTTAAAAATTCTTCATCAAAGGAAGTGCTAAATGTCAGTTAGAGGCTAGTGAAAATAGAGATGACTCCCCCCTCTCCCTGCCTTATCCAGGTTTACAGATCCCCTGAAGTCTCCCTATAGACCCCAACATGGCACCAGGTTGAAAATCCCTTCCATAGAATGTCAAAGCGAGCATCTTCCCTGTGTTGATCCATTTCCAGTTAATCCTGTTTATATTTTGTAGGTCCATAGGTGTTGGCATGTCATCTCCTCCTTTAGGTTGTGAGCTCTTTGAGGTTGAGAACAGTTCCTGCCTTCTTTGTCACTCTAGCATTCAGCATCCTGCCTGGCATACTTAGTTTTTGTTTAGTTGTTATTCAGTCCTCTGTGATGCTTCATGATTCCTTTGGGGGAAACCCCTTTGGAGTTTTCTTGGTAAGACACTGGAGTGATTTGTTAATTCTTTTTCCAGCTCATTTTACAGATGAGGAAACTGAGGCAAATTGGGTGAAGTGACTTGCCCAGGAAGACAGCTAGTAAGTATCTGGAGCTGGATAAAAAACTCAGGTTGACAAATCTTCCTGATTCTAAATGTGGCACTCTATCCACTGTACCATCTAGCCACGCATAATAGGTGCTTAATGAATGCCTGACTGAGCAACTGGCCTCTCAGAACCCAGAACATCAGAGATGGGTAGTACCTAGGAAACATTCTAGTCCAAGTCCCTTTATTATTCCAGATAGTGGTAACTGAAGTCTAGAAAAGCTTGAAACCTAAGGCTTCCTGACTATAGCTGCCATTTCTAGAGTGGGGATCCATTACCTAAAACAAGTCAAGAAAGCCTCAGGAAATCAGGACTTAGAGGATGGCAAATCACATTGCTTCTCACCTCTTAGACCCTAGTTCCTGCACTTTTAAAATGAAGGCATTAGGGGGCAGCTGGGTGGCTCAGTGGATGGAGAATCAGGCCTAGAGATGGGAGGTCCTGGGTTCAAATCAGACACTTCCCAGCTGTGTGACCCTGGGCAAGTCACTTAACCCCCTTACCTAAACTAGCCCTTACCACTCTTCTGCCTTGGAGGCAATACACAGTATTGACTCCAAGATGGAAGGTAAGGGTTTAAAAAAAAATGAAGGCATTAGACAAACCTTTGCTTCTAAAATTCTGTAAGTATAAGAGTACCTTAATAGGATTTGCAGGCATATTTCTCCAAGTTCCTCAATAATATTTAGAAGGGAAAGCAGCATGACCTTGGTGTTCAGGCTGGGATAGGGGCTTATTCCAACATTTACTTGCTTTGTAATTTTGGGAAAGCCTCTTCCCTTCTTTGGGGTCATTTTTCTTATCTGTAAAATGGGGACAATAATATTGTACAACTTAACTCCTCAGGTCATTGGCAGGTTGATAAATTAAAAAGTGCTAAGAAGTTGTGAGCTGAGAAGCTTGGAAAGAATGCAAACTCCTCTTCCAATTCTATAGATAGAATGCCATGGACATATGGGTGCTGGGAAAGCCCTAAGAGGATTATTTTTTGACTCCTGTGTTCCTGGGAAAGAAGGACCACAAAACCAAGTCTACTTGTCTTTCTACTCCAGTTACTGATAAAGGTGTGAAGATTCACAAGGAAAACTCCAACAGGGAAGTCATATACTAACATCTCAGCACCAGGTACTGAAGAGTTTCTCCTACCAGCCGTTGGAACTTTTAATGAGTGGTTGGCAACTTTTTAATGGACACTGTACAGAAAAATCTTTGTGGTGTTTGCCGTGGCTGAGGACTTAGGATGCAATAAAACATGGTCGGCTAACCAAATGGTGGCGTGGTGTGCTTTCCTTGGGGGGAAAATAAATAAATAAAAATTCAACTGGACTTCTAGCAAGCAGTATCTGTGGTATGTTTGTGTTTGTGTGTGGGTGTGGGTGTGGGTGGAGGGAGTGTTGTTAGAAAGGTGCTAGCCTATCCTTTTCTCTAGACCTCTTCAGCTTCTTTTATTCCCATAGTTCTTTCCCAGGGTAGTCCTAATAGTTCTTCCTCTCTCATTCTCTCCCTCCCTGCCTCTCCCTTTTCCTTCCTTCCTTCCTTCCTTCCTTCCTTCCTTCCTTCCTTCGTTCCTTCCTTCGTTCCTTCCTTCGTTCCTTCCTTCGTTCCTTCCTTCGTTCCTTCCTTCCTTCCTTCCTTCCTTCCTTCCTTCCTTCCTTCGTTCCTTCCTTCGTTCCTTCCTTCCTTCGTTCCTTCCTTCCTTCCTTCCTTCCTTCCTTCCTTCCTTCGTTCCTTCCTTCCTTCCTTCCTTCCTTCCTTCCTTCGTTCCTTCCTTCCTTCCTTCCTTCGTTCCTTCGTTCCTTCCTTCCTTCCTTCCTTCCTTCCTTCCTTCCTTCCTTCCTTCCTTCCTTCCTTCGTTCCTTCGTTCCTTCCTTCCTTCCTTCCTTCCTTCCTTCCTTCCTTCCTTCCTTCCTTCCTTCCTTCCTTCCTTCCTTCCTTCCTTCCCTAATAACAGTTTTTCCACCTCTTCTCCTGTGTAATCTTCATTGACAAAATACTGTAGTATATCCATGCCAGTCATTCGTCTATGCAGTTGAAAATTTTAATTCTTTGAAAGCTAAGGTATTCCATCATATATATGTACACATATTCACATACATACACATACATATACCTTGGTCTATCCTCTAGGGTTCTATGTGTCTATAGATATGTAGCTAAAACACTAATGACCCATGCAAGAAAAACCAAGGAGACCAAGAAAACCCGTTGTCTAGCCTTGGCAGGTAAGTGGTCAGCCCCGTATCAGTACAGCATAATTTGGACAGTCTCTACAGATGGTCAGTGACCTGAACTTAAAATTGAATAGGAAGAAGAGAAGGAGCTAGATGGCCAGTGCTCACAAACGTGAGCTTCTTCCTAAAACAAAACCCATTTGGGCCTGAATTTTGAGCCAATGGTCTTCTAGTCATCCTCTACAGATGTGACGTACGAACATTACTGTCCCCCTCTCTTAGAAAAGGCAGTGGACATCCAGGGAGGGTAAGGAGTTATATGGATTAAAAGTAGCCTAGCAGAGCCTGGGACTAGGTAACAAGGTGGTGCAGGGAAAAGAGCCCTGAATCTGGAGTGAGAAAGACCAGTTTATATTCAGTCTCAGACCCTTCTCAGTATGCAACCCTGGACAAGTCATGTGATGTCTCTGAGCCTCAGTGTCTTCCTCTGTAAAATGGGGATAACAAAGGAACCTAGTATTGTAGTTGGCATCAAGTGAGAGAATGATATTTGCAAAATGCTTTGCGAACCTTGCAATGCTATAGGAACATTTGCCGTTAGGTCTTCTGATGGCAAATGGAGCACTCATTCGAAGACTTCAGAAGTAGAAGCCATCGCTTAAACAAGAGGCATTGTGGGCTAGTACTGATTTAATAACACTTTGAAGTTTATGATGAAAGGGATACCCTCCAATATGCCTTCCAGGGGAGAGTGAACAGTTACAATCATTTGGCAATGTTACAACTATGATTGCACAATAAATACAATTTGCCCACCTTCCAGAGCAGGATTCTGAGGCTTAGACAGGGGAGATGCTCTGCTTAGTATAAAGGGAGGGGATTTAAACAGATACAAATCAAGTTGGTTAGTAGCAGAGCAAAAAGTTGAACTCAAGAGTTTTTTTTTTTTTACACAGTTGAGAACATTTCTGTATCTTAAAATAAAGAACTTTGGCAACATTGTCTTATATCACGTGAAGAAGGAAAGAAGGAAGAGAGGAAGGAAATGAGCATTCATTAAATGTCTACTATGTATCAGTGATTGTACTAATGACGTTAAAATGTTCTCATTTTATCCTCAAAACAACATCAGAAAGTAGGTTATTTTCTCCATTTTACAGTTAAGGAAACTGAGGCAGACAAAGGTGAAGTATCTTTCCCAGGGTCACACAACTAGTAAATGTCTGAGGCTGATTTTGAATGCAGGTCTTCTGGAATCCAGAGTAGGCATTCTGTCTAGTGCTTTGACTAACTGCCTAGGTGCTATTACTAAGATAAAGAAACGGAGCTTTTATTATGACAGTTAAAGATATAATAAATCTTCATTATCACAGATAAAGAAACTGAGGCTCAGGAAGTTTCCATGACTTGCCCCAATTCACCCAGCTAGTAAGCACCTGAAGTGAGATTTGAACCCAGGCCTTTTTGAGCCAAATCAGCTATTCCATATTGTATCTTAATTTTCTAATAGACCAAGATGTTAGCATGTTTTTTGAACCCTATAGAACCTTGAACCGACTGAGTCGTCAAACCAGGAGTGAATGAACTTTTTATGGGTTCCTTCTTTGCTGGGAACATAATTTGTTTTGTCCACAAGCTGATGGGAGTGCTAAAGCCAGTAATGGAGAGCGGAGGTATTATGTTTTTATTTGGCAACTGGAGATGTGTAAATTTGGCAGCCTCTGCCTTTCCCCTCACCCCCAACACCCAGTTTAAACACATAATCTGCTCCATGGATTAGCCTTTCCAGAAGACAGACAGAGAAAGAAACTGGTTGGGGGTGGGGGGGATGGTGAAGTCCCCTCTTCATTCCTCCTTTTCACAGTGGGGGAGCTCCTTTTGTGCCCTGACCCCTGGAAGAAAGAAATCCCCCGGTGTGGTGTTTGTCCCATTCCTTAGAGTCAGCCTCCCTTTGGGCTCTGACACATACCATTTGCCAGTGGGCACAACGTGATTAATTGGGTACCAGGCACATCGGGCGAAGTGCATGAAGTTCAAGGCTGGCCTGCCTTCAAGGCTCATTATCAGCTCTAATTGCTGGTTAGAATTTCACAAATCTTCTGCCCTATGCAGGTGGATGACAATATAGAAAGGTCACACCTTAAGGCTTATTAACTGTGTGGTGTGAAAGGTAAGGCCATCTGGTCACCATTTGACAATTTAAGTGGTAATTACACCATTTGGCCTGTGAATTGCTGTGAGCTGCTGTTTTGAACTGTGGCAGCCCTAAATTTAAACACACACACACACACACACACACACGCACACACACACACACACACCAGTGCCAAACAGGCAAGTGTTTGAAACTTGTTTCTGGAACCCAGTTACTAGCATCTGTTGCGATCTTTTTCTTTTTTTCCTTTTTTTATGTTTATAAATGAATCTCACAGCTCTTCATTATGATTATAAAGTTGGCAGGAAGCCTGATTCTTTGGAAACCAGAGCACTGGAAAGTTAGGAGACCTGTGTCCTACTTCTGCTTGTCACTAAGTCGTTCTGTGACCTTGGGCAAGTAATTTCATTTCTCAAAGCCTGAGTTTTCCATAAAATGAGAAGATTGGATTAGATCACATCTAAAATCACTTTCTGTTCAGATATCCTAAATTCTAAGGGATGTTCCAAGCACTGACATTCTATGTTCTAAGGGCCCTTCCAACTCTGATAGTCTATGTTTTAAGGTCTCTTCTTTTTAAAAATTCTATATTTCTAGCTTTGACACTATTTGTTCTAAGGTCTCTGATTTTAACATTCTGTGTTTCTAGCTCTGACACTTTCTGTTCGAATATCTCTTCCATTTTAACAGTTTCTAGCTCTGATACTGTCTATTCTAAGGTCTTTTCCATTTTAATGTTCTATGTTTCTAGCTCTGGCACTATCTGTTCTAAGGTCTCTTCCATTTTAACATTCTATGTTTCTAGCTCTGACATTCTGTGTTCTAAGGTCTCTTTCATCATTCTGTATTTCTAGCTCTGACACGGTCTGTTCTAAGGTTTCTTTTATCATTCTGTGTTTCTAGTTCTGGCACACTGTGTTCTAGGGTCTCTTCTTTAAAATTCTAGCTCTGACACTGTTTAAGGTTTCTTTCATCATTCTGTGTTTCTAGCTCTGACACTGTGTTCTAGGGTCTCTTCTTTAAAATTCTAGCTCTGACACTGTTCTAAGGTTTCTTTCATCATTCTGTGTTTCTAGCTCTAGCACACTGTGTTCTAGGGTCTCTTCTTTAAAATTCTAGCTCTGACACTGTTTAAGGTTTCTTTCATCATTCTGTGTTTCTAGCTCTGACACTGTGTTCTAGGGTCTCTTCTTTAAAATTCTAGCTCTGACACTGTTCTAAGGTTTCTTTCATCATTCTGTGTTTCTAGCTCTAGCACACTGTGTTCTAGGGTCTCTTCTTTAAAATTCTAGCTCTGACACTGTTCTAAGGTTTCTTTCATCATTCTATGTTTCTAGCTCTGGCACACTGTGTTCTAGGGTCTCTTCTTTAAAATTCTAGCTCTGACACTGTTCTAAGGTTTCTTTCATCATTCTGTGTTTCTAGCTCTGACACTGTGTTCTAGGGTCTCTTCTTTAAAATTCTAGCTCTGACTCGGTCTGTTCTAAGGTTTCTGCTATCTTTAACATTCTGCGTTCTATGGTCTGCAGAAAGATGCCCCAGCCACCAATAGCCATAACCAATAACACCTGCTCAGTGAACTCAGGGAACCCAAGGAAGGAATGGAGGCAGCTCGCTAAGAATTTCCATCGGTGCAATATGGAAGTGTTTAAGGCTGGCCAGCAACAGCCAGGGTAGCAGAGATCTGAACCTTTAAATTGCCGCCATTCCCTGCCTGAGGGAAAAGTAAATAAACAATTCACAGCTGCATCACCTAAACACAGAAACACAGCTATCTCTTTGGGGCTATGATTGCTGAACAAGTAATTAAGTGGGAAATGTGAGCCCTCAATGTCAGTGTGACATGATAAAGGTCTTGGGCTGTAAATTAACTGAACCCCAAAGAGACCCGGGGATTAACCCTTGCAGCCAGGAGAGGTGAGAGCAGTCTTATCAGCCCAAAGTGGCAGCTTCGTGGAAATGGGATGCAATCTGGGCCAGGGACCCAACACTCTGAACTCACCAGGGCTGTTTTTATCTGATTATTTAAAAGCTCTGGAATTTGGATGACTTCCCTGTAGAGCCCTTGTAAGTGCTCAAGGGAGAGGTAGACTGAGTAAGGCCTGGAGAGTGAAATTCCTCTGGCTTAGTACTTCTCTCAAGGAGCCAATTAAACACCTATTTTGTTGTTGTTTTTAGAAATTGGTGGTGTCCAATGCTATACCAGGGGCTGTGTTTCTAAAAGGGAAAAATGCTTACGGTTGGGTTCCATGTGTGTAATGAGATAATAGGGCAAAGAACACCTGGCTGGAAGTTAGCAGATTTAAGTTTCGATTCTGTTTGGGGTGTTTATAGTCTTGTGACCTTGTTCAAGTCACTTGAATTTTCTGAGGCTCACTTTTCCCCATCTGTAAAACAAGGATTATAGGAATAATAACTCATACATAGATGGGGCTCTTAGGGTTACAAAACAACCTACATCCATTTTTTTGTTAGAGAGGCAATGTTATATAATGGTAGGAACAACATATTTGGAGTTAAAGGGCTTTGTTCTTGTGAGATTGCCTGTTTGATGATGACCTTGTGCAGGTCAGTTCTCAATTTCCTTATCAGTAAGATGGAAAGTTTGGATAATATTAATTCTGTGGTCCATGCTGCCCAATGGAAAGAGGAAAGACTCTAAGGTCAGAGGTTATCGTTCAGTCATTTTTCAATCATGTGTGACTCTTTGTGACCCCATTTGAGGTTTTCTTGGCTGAGATACTGAAGCAACTTGCCATTTCTGTAGAGCATTTTACATATGAACAAACTGAGGCAGACAGGGTGAAGTGACTTGTCCAGGGTTACACAGCTAGTATATGTCTGAGGCTGAATTTGAACTAGGAAAAGCAATTCTTCCTTATTCCAGTCCATCTCTCTATCTACTGAGCAATATCGATTCAAATTCCACCTCTGATGCTTAGTACCTTTGGCACCTCATTTAATTTACCTGGGCCTCAGTTTCCTCATTTATAAAATAAAAGGGTTGTACTAGATGGCTTCCAAATTAGTTCCCTCCTGGTTGTATTTGTATGATACATTCTCTTCTTTTATTAAAAATTTATTTAGTCAATTTAGAACATTATTCCTTGGTTACAAGAATCATATTCTTTCCTTCCCTCCCCTCCCTCAACTCTTCCTGTAGCAGATGCACAATTCCACTGGGTTTTACATGTGTCCTTGATCAGAACCTATTTCCATGTTGTTGATGTTTGCATTAGGATGTTCATTTAGAGTCTACATTCCCAACCATATCCCCTTGACCCATGTGATCAAGCAGTTGTTTTCTTCTGTGTTTCTCCTCCCACAGTTCTTTCTCTGGATGTGGATAGTGTTCTTTCTCATAAGTCCCTCAGAATTATCCTGGATCACTGCATTGCTGCTAGTAGAGGAGTCCATTACATTTGATGGTACCACAGTGTATCAGTCTCTGTGTATAATGTTTTCCTGGCTCTGCTCCTTTCGCTCTGCATCACTTCCTGGAGGTCCTTTCAGTTCACATAGAATTCCTCCACTGTATTATTCCTTTGAGTGCAATAGTATTCCATCACCAACAGATACCACAATTTGTTTAGCCATTCCCCAATTGAAGGGCATCATCTCATTTTCCAATTTTTTGCTACCACAAAGAGCGCAGCTATTAATATTCTTGTACAAGTCTTTTTCCTTATTATCTCTTTGGGGGTACAAATCCAGCAGTGCTATGGCAGGATCAAAGGGCAGACAGTCTTTTATCGCCCTTTGGGCATAGTTCCAGATTGCCCTCTAGAATGGTTGGATCAATTCACAACTCTACCAGCAATGCATTAATATCCCAACTTTGCCACATACCCTCCAGCATTCGTTACTTTCCATTGCTGTCATGTTAGCCAATCTGCTAGGTGTGAGGTGATACCTCAGAGTTGTTTTGATTTGCATCTCTCTGATTATAAGAGATTTAGAGTACCTTTTCATGTGCTTATTAATAGTTTTGATTTCTTTATCTGAAAATTGTCTATTCATGTCCTTTGCCCACTTATCAATTGGGGAATGGCTTGATTTTTTGTACAATTGATTTAGATCTTTATAAATTTGAGTAATTAGACCTTTGTCAGAGGTTTTTGTTATGAATGGTTTTTCCCAATTTGTTGCTTCCCTTCTAATTTTGGTTGCATTCGTTTTGTTTGTACAAAAAAAAAAAACCCTTTTTAATTTAATGTACTCAAAATTATTTATTTTACATTTTGTGACTTTTTTTCTAACTCTTGCTTGGTCTTAAAGTCTTTCCTTTCCCAAAGATCTGACAAGTATACTAATCTGTGTTCACCTAATTTACTTATGGTTTCCTTCTTTATATTCAGGTCATTCACCCATTCTGAGTTTATCTTGGTGTAAGGTGTGAGATGTTGATCCAAACCTAATCAATACATTGTCTTTTAAATCTATGATCCCCTACTAGACAGATTGTTCAAGGATTGTCATTACATTTTGTAGATGAGGTAGTAGGGCTCTGAAATGGAATTTTCTTAGAGAAGTTGGCTTACATAATGCTTTAGCTACTCCGCGGGGCTATTAAGACTATCAAATAAGGGGGCAGCTTGGTAGCTCAGTGGATTGAGAGCCAGGCCTAGAGACGGGAGGTCCTAGGTTCAAATCTGGCCTCAGACACTTTCCAGCTGTGAGACCCTGGGCAAGTTACTTGACGTCCATTGCCTAGCCCTTACCACTCTTCTGCCTTGGATCCAATACATAGTATTGACTCCAAGACAGAAGATAAGGGTTTAAAAAAAAAGACTATCAAATAAGCTCATATAACTGTTCTATTAGGACAACTAGCTGGAACAGTGTTAGATGATATGATATGATATATATCTGTGATCTGATTTATGAGTCAGGAAGATTCATCTTTCTGAGTTAAAATCTGGTCTCAGATATTTATTAGCTGTTTAACCCTGGACAAATGACTTCACCTTGTTTGCCTCAGTTTTCTCATCTGTCAATGAAGTAGCTAACCACTCCATTATCTTTACTGAGAAAACTCCAAAGGGGGTACAGAGAGTCAGACCCGACTGAAACAATCAAATAACAAGTGCTCTAATGGAGTAGACTGTTATTTAAAGGGAAATTGTTGTTGTTATTATCGTCATCATCATCATCATAGGAAGCCTTAGAGAAGAATGATGGCTATCTTCCCTGTATGAATATATATGTATATGGACTTCTCTCTCAGTAGGAGAGACGGATTCAGGAGAGAGAACTTTATCCTCTTGTGAATGAAGGAACAGATTGGAAGATACTTTGCTGGGAATGACTGGAAACCAGGTGGAGGAGATTAGACCACTGTGTGCGGTAACACAGAGGTAGAGAACGCAACATTTGGTTGGAATATTGGAGAGAGATTTTGGGCCTGTCCTTGTTGGTAAGGGGCAAATGGTGTGACCCTGATGGGATTCTGTTTTCTGCTCCATAAAATAACGACGTCGGACTTGCTCACCTGGCTGACTATCAAGGAAACCATGTATGGATTTTAGATGTTTGTGATCTTGGATGGGAAAAAAAATTCTTCTTTATTTTCAGTAACCTCAAAGTGAATTCATTTATGAGTACAGGTAACAAACCACTGAAGAACGAAACTCCCTCTGATTACCAAAATGGTCCACTGCATGAAAATGTATGGGAACTCCTATTCTCTGGGATCCCCAAACACCCTTCCCTTTTACATTCTGTAGTCTAAGATTCCTTTTTTGCTCTGGTATTCTCTGTATGAAGGTCCTTTCTCTGAAAGCTCTGTGGATTTCCAAAGCGATTTCATGGGCAAAAGGAATCTTGGTGAGCATTGTGTGAAGGGTTTGCATAGTTTGGAGCCCTATGAATGGTGGGGTTGGGAGGTGTTCCTCCAGGGGAGTTGGTTGGTTTTAGCACTAGAAGCACTGTCTTGTCTCACTGGAAACTTCACGTTGAGTCTGCACTCCAAAGGACCATTTTCTTCTGTTCTCTGTCTCTTGGGATCTCTGAATAGTTAGCTGATTCTTTATTCCATTGGAAGCTGCTTGGGCATTCTTTGCTTTATCTCGAAAAGGTTAGGAGGGCAAACCCACATCGAAGGATCTAGTAAAGTCAGCAGGATGGGAGATGGGTTGGAACAGTTGCTTCTCTGCAGGGCCAAATGGTGACCTTTTTAAGGTCCTAAGACTTCACACCTTGGCTCTCAGCTCTCCCCTGGCAGCTAGTTACTTGCTAATTAGATTGATTTTTAACTCAAAAGTTCTTGCTTCTCTTGGGATTTTGCAGGAAGTTTATTAGGAAGTAACTGGAGGAATGCATGAATGAACTGTCTTTTTCACAATAAATTCTGAAGAAAGTTTTGCCATCTCTTTGGCCAGAATTTTTTATTTGGAGTCTGAAAATAATTGAACCTTCACATAATTGATTTCCTTTATAATCCTATTTATCTTATGCATTTAAAATATTACTTCAAGAAAGGTTCTCTGGTAGAGGGCAGCTGGGTGGCTCAGTAGATTGAGAGCCAGGCCTAGAGATGGGAGGTCCTAGGTTCAAATCTGGCCTCAGACAGGTCCCAGCTGTGTGACCCTGGGCAAGTCACTTGACCTCCATTGCCTAGCCCTTACCACTCTTCTGCCTTGGAGCCAATACACAGTATTGACTCCAAGATGGAAGGTAAGGGTATAAAAAAATAAAAGGTAGGGGGCAGCTGGGTGGCTCTGTGGATTGAGAGCCAGGCCTAGAGATGGGAGGTCCTAGGTTCAAATCTGGCCTCAGACACATCCCAGCTGTGTGACCCTGGGCAAGTCACTTGATGTCCATTGCCTAGCCCTTACCACTCTTCTGCCTTGGAGCCAATATACAGTATTGACTCCAAGATGGAAGGTAAGGGTTTAAAAAATAAAAAGATTCTCTGGGCTTCACCAGATTGCTAAAGGGTCCATGAAACAGAAAAGGTAAAGGACTTCTGTGTGATGGATACACAGTAAGAACATATGAATCTCTCTAGGTTTTAAAGGGAAAGGCTACAAATGACCACAGTTAAAGTTTGGCAGAAAATAATTCCATATATGAGGCAGCTAGGTGGTTCAGTGGATAAAGCACTGGATCTGAAATTAGGAAGATCTGCATTAAAAAAAAATCTATTTTGTGTGACCTTGGGCCAGCCACTTAACCTCTCCCTTAATCCACTGGAGAAGGAAATGGCAAATCACTCCAGTATCTTTGCCAAGAAAATCCCATCAACTGTATGGTCCATGGGAGTCATGACCAAACAACAGTAACAATCCCAGATATGAAGAGGAACCTTATTGACTAAGCTGTCATCAGTGGGATTAGAGGAGTGTCTTCAAAGTTTACAAGAAAGAATTGCAAGATTTCCGAGTTTTAGAAATTACTTGGAGATAATGTAGCATAACTTTCATTTTATTAATGGGGAAACAGAGACCAAGTAGGGAAAGCTAAGATCACACAGGGAATTGGTAACTGAGCCAGGGCTTCATACCTAGGATTCTTGATGCTAATTTATTGATCATTCTATTATGTCTTGTTCTCCCCCTCCCAGTAGGAGCAAAGTCTTAAGCTCCCAGTGGAAAATTCTAGTCATGGTGGAGACTTGGTTTGGGAAAGGAGAGGTTGGATTGGTGAGCCAATCCTAGCTTCCAAATCCCCACTTTCAGAGAGAGTGACAAGACCCGGAGCATCCAAGACCTAGAATCCTTTCGTAAAGACTGAGTGAGCGTTTCCACAATTTTCTTTTTAATGCAGTAATTCAAACAAACGTACAGTCTTGTCTTTAGTTTAACTGAAATCTCTTGGAATTTAAGTACTCATAGAGGAGGGGGAAAAGCAACTTTAGTAAAGTCCTCATGAGGAATCTTAATAGATTCAATGACTGTTTAAGCCATCTCCTAGCCTTTCCTTCTCTGATTCCCTCCACAGCTCTTCCTTCCCATTCTGGGAACATGTTTTCCTAGAAGTTTTCGGTTGCCAGTCAAGGACTATTAATTCTCTTTTGGAAATATTGGGATGTTTCACCATCAAGTTAGATGTTTCTTGTTTTCCCTGGCATGTAGATCAAGAAACAGAAGAACAATACTGGACACATTTCTGGGAGATTCGGTGTCTGTAGGCCCCCCTGACATCAAGGGGAGATTGTAGTGAGGCTCTACGGTGCAGTGGGCAGAGCACTGGCCTTAAAATGAGCAGATTGGAGTTTGAGATCTCTCTTGACCACTTACCAACAACTGTGAGATCCAGCACAAAATTCTTTTAATGAACATTAAACAATTCAAAATAAAACTGTAATTTAAAAAGGCTATGTTAAACAGGAACAAAAACGCAGGTTAACACAATAGACAATACAAAGGTAAGGCTTTGTTAAGGTTAACACCCAGCCTTTTTTCTTTTAATAAAGTTATGTGTACTATCCATTGTTGTGACTTTTTAGTTTATGAACATTTCTTAAAGTCTTATTGAGCACAGAACACTGGTCTGAGCATTGGTAGAGAGGCAGTGTGGGGTAATGGATAGATCAATGGACTTGGAGTCATAAAGATTTAGATCTGAATTTCATCTACTGTGTGGTCAAGTGTCTCTTTTTAACCTCTATAAAATGAGGAATTGGGCTCAGTCACTTCTAAGGTTCCTTCTCATTCCAAATTTAAGATTTTTATGATTTTAGGCTCTGCTATCAGTGGCCTTGAGTGGTTTGCATATTTGCTCAATGCCAATGTAGTATAGTATGGTATATGGTACTACATATTGTAACAAATTGCTCTACTATGCCATAATTTTAGGTGGGTGCTGAAGTGGATTTGGAGTCAGGATGATGTGAGTTAAAATTCTGTCTCAGAAACTTCCTAACTGTGTGATCCTGAGCAAGTCATATAACTACAACTTCAGTTTCCTCCTCTGTAAAATGGAGATAATGATGGAATCTACCTCATAAGGGTATTGTCAAGATCAAATGAGATATCACATGTAAAATGTTTGGTAAACCTTAAAGCACTAGATAAATGTTACTCTTATTATTTCATAATTATCCTTATTTTGTCTTGTTCTTTTTCCTGGTAATATTTGGACTCATTCAGTCATCTATTTATTTATTCATCAACTTACTTATTATTCATCTATTCATTCATCCATTTTCTTACTATTGATCCATTAATTCATCTTTTTATTTGTTTATTCCTACATGTGCTCTTTTGTTTCTTCCTTTGGTTATTTATTAATTCAACCATTTATTTATTCATCCATCTATCCATTCATTCATTTTCTTATTTTCTCCCTCCTTTCCTCCTTCCCTCCTTTTTCTTCCTTCGTTCTTCCTTCGTTCTTCCTTTGTTCCTTCCTTTGTTCCTTCCTTCCTTCGTTCCTTCCTTTGTTCCTTCGTTCCTTCGTTCCTTCGTTCCTTCCTTCCTTCCTTCCTTCCTTCCTTCCTTCCTTCCTTCCTTCCTTCCTTCCTTCCTTCCTTCCTTCCCAGGACTTGAACTCAGGCTTTTTTGAATCTGAGATCATCTACTACTACATGCTCACTCCTTTATCCCAGATTTCCTTATTATTGTCCATCCTCCTAGGCTCACAACCCTAGGATCACCTTTGTCTTCTTACTCATATGCCATGCATACTCATACTTACCCCACATATGCAAGTCTTGTTCCTATCTTCATAAAATCTCTACTATAAGTCCCCTTATCTCCACTTCCTGGGCTACTGCAAGCTTTCTGACTGGCCACCTTGGTTCAAATCTTGCTCCATTATGATCCATCCTCTTGGTAGTACAGTGGATAGATTGCTGAACCTGGGGTCAGGAAGATCAGTATTCAAGTTTAGCCTTAGATACTCACTAGCTGTGTGACCCTGGGCAAGTCACTTAACCTTTATTTACCTCAGTTTCCTCAACTGTAAAATGGGGATTAATAATAGCATCTTCCTTCCAGGATTGTTGTGTGGATTAAATGAGATAACCCATATGAAGTGCTTTGCAAATATATAACTATATAAATGCTTTTATTATTATTATTTCCTACTAATCAGCCTTTCTAAATTCAGTCAGGAAGGCTTCCCACTTGGCATTTCCTCCTAAAGTGTGTGCTTCATAGGAATATTCTTTGAGCAGATGTTACTGGCTCACTAGAGCTGATTGCTAAATTTTCATTGTGGCATTTAGACCCTGATTTGTTGTTTGCCAATTTCCAAGGTATAAATAAAGATAAAATTATGTAGATTAAATTTAAATGTGTGTCTGATATGTCTGTGTGTACACATATATATATATATTCACCATATATATGTATATCCAAATTTATTTATTTCCAGAAACTAGAAAATATTGTATATTATATTATAAGTGTATATTATATATATATATGTATTATGATTTTATATATTATTGTATATGTTATATTCTTATATATTAACAAATAAAGCAGAGTAGTAGCTTAATGTTTCCAATAACAGAGAGAGACCAAAGTCAGGGAATTATATGGGAACCAGTTAAGAAAATACATTCTTAACCATCTTTAAATTCTTTAAAAAATCCTTATGCTTTCTAGTGCCTAATTATCTAGCATCTTGTACCTAGTTATTTAATATTAATTCGAGGATGGACTGGTGGCGAGGGCTAGGCAATTGGAATTAAGTGACTTGTCTAGGATCACACAGCTAGAAAGTATCTGAGATCAAATTTGTACCTAGGTACTGCCCACTCCAGGCTTAGTTCTCTATCCACTTAGCTACCTAGCTTGTCCTTCAAATCTCTTTTAAAATAAACTGGCTGTTACCTTCGGGTTACGTGGGATACTTGCTTTTACCACCTCTCAGAAGGACAACGTCCATACCATTGTACACTTTAACTAAAGATGCTTATGCATCTGATAGGAAGCTTTGGGGATGTCAGAGGTTATTGCAGGCTAGCGAGGAGGCCTTTTGGGGCGCCTTTTGGCAGGACCCCTGGAATCCTCTCCCTCCACTGGCCACCTACTCTGCCTAATCCAACAAGTGACATCAACCCATGAAAACTGGAAACAGCTGATGCTGTAGCCTGCAGTTCTGCAGAGCAGAGGCTCTGGCTTCCAGGCAATGGAAATGACATGATCCTGCTTAAAAGGCCCTGTTTACATCTCTAGAGATAACCTGGTTCTATAAAAATAGCCAGGGCAGAGGGTCAACAAAGCTGTCAGCAGGGAGATCACTCACCCCCTGGCCTCTGTTCTACCAGTCACTCGCTGTCCCATCTGTAGGGCCCAGGGAAGGGACACCCTGGTTGATCTCCAAAATGACCCAGTGCTTAAATCAACATGACCACAGCAGGGCCTGCCTTCCTAGTATCTCCTGGTCAAGCTCTATAGCTCGATTCTGTTCCAATGATATTTCCAGGTTAGCCCTTGCTAGGGTAATAAAAGGAACTTCAGGGGAAAAAAACACAACAGCTGTCCCCCCTTTTTTTAACAGCTCATGACAGATTCAGCATCTGTGGCATGGAGTGTCATTGTCTGCTTTGAATCCTCTGACAGGGAGCCAGCAGCAGAGAGCACCTGGGCATAGCCCAGGCTTCCCCAGGGGAGGGCTGTTGGCGACAGGAGCATATTGTTGGGAAGGCTGCATTGCCTCATTTACATGTTCCTGGCAGCCCATCCATCAGCCGATTGTGGGAATCTTTCACGAAGTGAAGCCCAGGCCAAGATTTTCCCAGTCCTGGAGAGGCCGTTCACTTTCACAGGTCTCCTGGGTAAGGAAGGGGGCAATCCAGATGGGCAGGCTGCCCACACTCTGCCAAAGGAGAGGTCTAGCCGGTGATTGGGTGGCCATAGGAAGAACTTGCTTGGGTTTCCCACCCTGATTTTAGGTCAGGAAATGTCTTCTTATTGTTGGAACCATCCAAAACATATTGCTCAGACTTTTTCACTCAGGGGATGAAGGTGTGGGGTGGACAGTGACATGTTGGAGGAGATCGAGGCTGATACATAGAAAGGATCAGGTTTTTCGAGGGGGCTTCCATTTAGATCAGGGGTTCTTCCTTTAGAGTCCTCTGACTCTCAAAGGATCCATGGATAGATTTCAGGAAAGAGGGACCTGTGAATGTGTATGGGAAAAAGAACTATTTTATATCTAGAGCTTAGTGTTTTCTTTGATTTTTTAAAAATATCATACTGGGAAAGGATCCCTATGTACCCCCCAATTGCCAAAGGGGTTCCCAACAACAAAAAAAGAGATAAAGAAACTCTTGATCTTGAAAATAAAACCCCAGAGCCATAATTGGAACACTCCAAAGAAACAAACAAAACCCCCAATACAACCTCCTACATTTAGGAAAAAATTGACAGGGTGATATAGGAAAGGGCCCACAACTAGGAGTCAGTAGCTGTCCTTATTTTCCTCAACTACTAAATGAAGAGGTATCTAGGGTCATCTATTAGATCACTTTTAGAGCTAACATTCTATTATATTTATATATCCAAATTCTGTCCATCAGTTGTTCCCTCTGTCTATCTGATGGACATATTTTGTAGACACAGAAGATTCTATAAGCAGGTGCGGTACATGATATGATTGAGGAAATCCCTTTGCCCATAAACTCTTATTATTCTCTTATTACTTGACATCTTTATTTCATCCTCTGTCTCTATCTATCTATCTATCTATCTATCTATCTATCTATCTATCTATCTATATCTCTCTCTCTCTATCTATCTATCTGTCTATCTGTCTATCTGTCTGTCTGTCTGTCTCTGTCTACCTGTCTGTCTCTATCTTGGTCTGTCTCTGTCTGTCCTCTCTGTTTCTCTGTCTTTCTCTTTGTCTTTCTGTTTCTGTCTCACTCTCACTGCCTCCTCTTTATGTATCAGTCTCCCCCCCCCGCCCTGTGTCCATTTCTTTCTCTCTCTGTGTCTGTGTCTGTCTCTCTGTCTGTTTGTCTGCCTCTCCTCTCTGTTTCTCTGAGTCTTTCTATTCTTTCTGTTCCTGTCTCACTCTCATTGTTTCCTCTTTTATGTCTCAGTCTTTTCCCTCTGTGTCTGTTTCTCTCTGTCTGTGTCTGTCTCTCTGTCTCACTCTGTCTCTCTGTCTGTCTGCCTCTCCTCTCTGTTTCTCTGAGTCTTTCTATTTCTCTCTTTCTGTTCCTGTCTCACTCTCATTGTCTCCTCTTTTATGTCTCAGTCATTTTTCTCTGTGTCTCTGTTTCTCTCTGTCTCTTTCTGTCTCACTCTGCCTCTGTCTATCTGTCTCTTTCCTCTCTGTTTCTCTGACTCTTTCACTTTCTGTCACTCACTGTCTCCTTTTTCATGTCTTGGTCTTTTTTCTCTGTGTCTCTGTCTCTCTTTTTCTCTCTGTCTCTGTCTCTAACCACACAGACACAAATATGCATATGTACATGCATATATATATGTATATATACATATAGAATTATAGCCCCATTCTTTAAGATCATAAAGCCTTTTTTTGACTACAAGGATTCTATTTTAAGTGTTAAATTTCTCTGGAGAGAAGGAGAAAGCATTTATTCTGTTATCAGCTAACACCTAAATTATTAGCCAACACCTTTATTATTAAAGACCCCAGCAGAGATTAGTTAGCAGTTACAAGAGAGCAAAAAGCAGGGCACCATTTAGATGGAATATAGAAGAGGTGATGACTTTGAAGGAAAAGGGTGTTGTTAGGTGAAAGGAAAGACAAACTTCCCCTTCTTCACAATTTTCCAATGAGCCTTCGGTTTATAGGTTTATGGCTGCTGAGGAATGTCTTGGTACATACAAGGCCTTTTCTTATAATTAGGCGATTCCCATTGCTCCAGCTTGAGTGGTAGCCACTAAAGGGCAGAATGAAAGTTTAGTGTCCCCAATCAAAACCACAGAGCATCTGGTGGGTGGGTTTTAAGCAGACCACCTTGTAGACTCTCCTGCTGTGATCCACATGAAGAATGGATGACCAGTGTGCGCTCAGACCTAGGGGAGATCAAAGATGTGATTGTTGTGTGTCCGTGCTTTGGCAGGCTGAGTCAAAAATCAGGAATTCTTAACCTTTTTTTCTGAGTATCATGGACCCCTTTAACAGATCTGGTCAAGTTTATAGACCCATTTTCAGAAAAGCATTTTAAGCACATAAAAATAAAACATATTGGATTATGAAGGAAACAAATTAATTTGAAATACAATTAAGAAAAAAGTTCACAAACCCCAGCCCTGGCAGATGTTCAGACATGCAGAGGAACAAAAAATAACAAATAATCAAAAAAAGTTGGATAGAAACACAATTTATCCCAGGATTTTGGTCCATTTAATAATTGAACAGGATTTCTAGTTGCTGTGGTTCTATCAGTAATGGTATGATCTTGGAAAAGTCATTTCTGGGCCTCTCTTTCCTTAGTTGTAAAATGGAGGATGAGGATGAACTGGAGGGACTCAGCTCCCTTCTAGCTCTGAAATTCTGTGGCTTAGTTAATTTATGGTTGTTCAAAAGATTGATTCATGGTTGGCTTGGGCATGCCATAGATAATCAGAATATTTCTTAGGAATCTTTAAATTATACTGAGGCTAGGTATGCTTAAGAATATTTTTAATAGATCAATTTTATGCTACAAAGAGACATTCAGGCAGAACTTTAATGAGAAAAGATGACATTTACAAGGGCTAAATGTAAAGTTTTACACTTGAGATAAAAAATCAGTTTAAAGGAAACAGTCACTATATCCTATTCAATTGTTTTAAAGGTTATCAAATGGATGAAGAATTCTATTTGTTCTACTTTGTTTCAAGGAAGTAAAGTGAAGAGGGTGGTGAAACAGAAAAAGGCCTGGATTTGAAATTAGACATCTTAAATTCAAATCATGCTTCTTATTAGTTGTGTTACCTTGAGAAAATAATTTAATATCTCATGCTCTCAAGTTTTCACATGTATAAAATGAGAGGTTTGGATTATATAACTTTCAAGATCACTTTTAGTTTAAAATTAGAGTCACATAGCTAGAGGATAGAAGTCATATTTATCTATTCATCTATCTGTCTATCTATCTATCTATCTATCTATCTATCTATCTATCTATCTATCTATCTATCTTTGTCTGCCAGGCTGTCTCTCTCTTTATGTGTAAGTTTGTACGTATGTATGAATCTGTCTGTCTGTCTATCCATCCATCTATCCAATCAACCATCCATCCATCTATCTATCTTTGTCTGCCAGCCTGTCTCTCTCTCTCCATATATATATACATATATATGAATGTTTGCACATATGTATGAATCTGTCTGTCTGTCTATCCATCCATTCATCTATCTATCTATCAATCCATCTATCCATCTATCTTTGTCTGTCTGCCTCTCTCTCTCTCTCTCTCTCTCTCTCTTATATATATATATATGTATGCATGTACATATGTATGAATCTATCTATGTATTGACAGAGAGACAGAGAGGTGAGGTGGTGAGAGGCACCTAAGTGGCTTAATGGATAGAGTACTGGGCTTGGAATCTGGAAAACTCATCTTCCTGAGTTCAAATGTGGCCTCAGACAGTTACTAGCCATGTGACCCCAGACAAGTCACTTAAACCTACTTGACTTGGTTTCCTCATTTGTCAAAAGAGCTGGAAAAGGAAATGGCAAAGCAATCCAGTATATTTGCCAAGAAAACCCCATATGGGAGTTGGACATAACTGAAATGACTCATAGAGAAAGACAGAGACAGAGAGATAATGACAGAGAGACATAGAGAGAGGCAGAGAGTTTTTGGCTCAACATAAAAAGAGAAATAGAAATGTTCCCAAAATGTAAGAGGTTACCTTAGGAGGTTGCATGTACCAATTCCCAAGTCGGGATGACAGAGGGATACTTGTTGGCATTGTTGTAGAAAGGATTTATGGTTTGTTGAAATTAACCTTGACCCCTGTGGTCCTTTTCAGATCTTAGATTCTGTAAGTCTAAGAATACTTTAACATTGTTGTTCAATTGTGCCCAACTCTTTCTGACACAGTATGGGCTTTTCTTGGCAAAGATACTGGAATGTTTTGCCATTTCTTTCTCTAGTGGATTAAGGCATATAGAGGTTATGTGGCTTGTCCAGAGTCATACAACTGGCATTTGAAGCTAGATTTGAACTCAGGTCTTCCTGACCAGGTCCAGTACTCTATCCATTGAACCACCCAGCTGTCTTTGGGCTTTAGCATTCCCCTGCCAAAATGTGAGTTTGGGGAAGCTGGGGAGGCAGTATTGCCTCCTGGATATAGAATTGCCTTTGGTCTACAAATACCACTGGCTGATATATGTCAGCTGTGTACCCTTTGCAACTCACGATCTCTGGGTTCTAGGTCCCTCTCTAGGACAATAAGTTACAAAGAAATGCTGCTTTGTGAGAGTAAAAGCAGATTCTTCATTGGAAATTCCTTTTATCACTGAAAACTCAGGGTTAATCCTTATACCTGCCCCTTTAGGACCTGAATCGCCTAAATGGATGAACTATGCTGCTCTCAGTTTCTTAATGTTTCTTAATGTCCCCATTCGCTGCTGTTGAAGTAGCCCTAGATTTAGGGATTTCCATCAGAAAAATCATTGAGATGCTTTTTGAAATCTTATACTAAGAAATCCAAATAGCTTTTAACCCAGTTCTTGCTCTCTGTGAGATTTCCAGATTATTATTATTACTTTTTATTCAGCACAGTCTGAAAGACCTCAATAAGCCACATTATCATAGCATTAGGTTACAGCAACCTAGATCATGGAACATGCAGGGATGCTGATTGAGCAGGTTTTCTCCTCCACATCTTCTTCCCTCTTCCCCTTATCCTCTACTTAACCATTTTGACTGTCTTTAAAGATGACATTTTTATTACTTTGATGATCAAGGGGGTACGGAAGAGGGGAGAAATTTCATAGTTTATTTCAATTCTATTGGCCCTTCCCACTCAAAGATCAAGTAGTCTGATTCTCAGTCATTGCTTTTAATCTGATGCCCTGTCCTGTTCTTGGGGAGAACATTTCTGGAAAAGAGACGGAATGTTTGCATTATGAGAGAAATGGATATTCTTTTTCAAGGTGCTAAATTTGTGCTGAGCTGGTTCAAAATACAACTGCATCTAGTTATGTCTGGTGTCTACTACTCAAAAAATGTCTTAAATTCCAGACAATCTCTTGGGTTTAAAAATAAAAGTCATTAATCCTGCATTTGAATTTAATATTTGAAATTGGATCCCAATCTCTCTCTTTCTTGTCTTCAACATGAATTAATTTTTTAAAAGTTGGACAGAAACTAGTTGATTTTTTTAAAAAAGAGAACATCTTAACAGAAAGATATAAAATTAAACAAGGTTTAATCTTTGTATTTGCAGTCTTTCACCTGAACTAGAAAAGAAATAGACCTCTTTAGAGAAGTCTCACTTTCACATCTCATCACCACCCCACTCTCATCCCCCTAGAAGGAAAGGCATATTGTCCAGAAGGTGGACGATGATGGAGTTGCTTGGATGCATAGTAAATGTTAGCCTTTTTTCATTACTTGAGAAACATTTTGACTGAGTACCTGTTTGGGAGTCAAAAATCACTGAAGTGAGATGATTCATTATTGCATTTAGCCTGAGTCAGCTCTGTTTGGATCATATGCCATAGACATAATTCTGAAATAGCTGGGAATATACACATTTAGGAACATGCACACAAATGCACATAGTTTTACTAGAACTCACACATGGGAATATGGAACTATCTAGAATTACATCAGATTGGCAGCCAATTTTATTTTTTATGAATTCGACGATAACCAGCATTTCAAAAATATTTCCAAAGACCTTTAGAAATATAAGCTCCTCATAAGTAAGAATTGTTTCATTCTTTGTATCTGTAACTCTCGCATCTAACTTGTACATCCTGATGAAGAGATCGCTTCCTTAAAATCTGGAGGAAGATGGCCTAGAATCCTGAGCACGAGAACCCTAAGAAAAACAATATTTATATCATTGGCCCTATTTCCAGCCAGTCTTTAACAGCCATCATTGTAGCAATTAAGTCTCCTTGAGATGAGGATCTCCTTTTCCACCACCAACACCACCACTTCCAACTAACCACCATTAATTGGCTAGTGCTGTAGAGCTGAACAAGAAAGTCCTTGCTTCCCAAGTCCTTGGCACTGTTAAATGGTTCAACTATAGAAATGAATATTGTTTTATCAGTGGAAAACTAATAATGAGGAGAATGCATTACATCTGCTTTGCTGCGGGGACCATAGGACTTTTCTATCTGACTTGCAACAGAATCCTCCTGGGTGTTGTCTCTCCCTATTTGAATGTGAGGTCCTTGAAATCAAGGACTGTCTAGCTTGCCCCACCTTCCCAGTGCTTTGAACAAGATAGTCACTTAATAAATAATTTTCATTCATTCATAGCAGGCATTTAATAAATCCTTGAATAATTTCAGAAAATTCTGCAAAGACTTATGTGAACTGATGCAAAGTGAAGTAAGCAAAATCAGGAGAACACTATACATAGGAACAACAATATTATAATATGAACATAAATGTTTATGAATGACTTAGATGTTCTTAGTAATATAGTGATCTAAGACAATTCTGAGGGACTACCTCTAGAGAAAGAATGAGTGGAATCTGAATGCAAATTGAGATATACTATATTTCCCTTTATTTCTTCATTTATGTTTTTTTTGAGTTCTCTTTTACAAAATGACTAATAAGAAAATATTTTACATTGTGAAAGAAGTAAAATCTATTTCAGATTTCTTGCTGTCTCAGGGAAGGGATATGGATAGGAAGGAGAGAACTTGGTTTAAACTAAAAAAAGTCAAAGGTTAAAATATTTTTTCATGTAATTGAGGAAGAAACTAAAATGATATTTAAAAAAATAAATTCTTGTTGGTTGACTTGGAGAATGGAAAATCCAGTAGTGTGGATTTCTGAATGCCTGCTCACATGCAGAAGAAGGCACAGCCTGCTGGGAAAATTGGAAGACAGTATGGGAGAGATTAGGTTTAGATCAACATCTCACACCCTACACCAAGATAAACTCAGAATGGGTGAATGACCTGAATATAAAGAAGGAAACTATAAGGAAATTAGGTGAATATAGAATAGTATATTTGTCAGATCTTTGGGAAAGGAAAGACTTTAAAACCAAGCAAGAGCTAGAAAAAAAATCACAAAATGTAAAATCAATAATTTTGATTACATCAAATTAAAAAGTTTTTATACAAACAAAACTAATGCATCCAAAATTAGAAGGGAAGCAACAAATTGGGAAACAATCTTCATTACAAAAACCTCTGACAAAGGTCTAATTACTCAAATTTATGAAGAGCTAAACCATTGTATAAAAAATCAAGCCATTCTCCAATTGATAAATGGGCAAGGGACATGAACAGGCAATTTTCAGTTAAAGAAATCAAAACTATTAATAAGCACATGAAAAAGTGTTCTAAATCTCTTACAATCAGAGAAATGCAAATCAAAACAACTCTGAGGTATCACCTCACACCTAGCAGATTGGCTAATTGTGACAGCTATGCAAAGTAATGAATGCTGGAGGGGATGTGGCAAAGTTGGGGCATTAATTCATTGCTAGTGGAGTTGTGAATTGATCCAACCATTCTGGAGGGCAATCTGGAACTATGCCCAAAGGGCGATAAAAGACTGTCTGCCCTTTGATCCAGCCATAGCACTGCTGGATTTGTACCCCAAAGAGATAATAAGGAAAAAGACTTGTACAAGAATATTCATAGCTGCGCTTTGTGGTAGCAAAAAATTGGAAAATGAGGGGGATGCCCTTCAATTGGGGAATGGCTGAGCAAATTGTGGTATATGTTGGTGATGGAATAATATTGTGCTAAAAGGAATAATAAAGTGGAGGAATTCCATGGAGACTAGAACAACCTCCAGGAAGTGATGCAGAGTGAGAGGAGCAGAACCAGGAAAACATTGTACACAGAGACTGATACAATGTGGTACAATCGAATGTAATGGACTTCTCCATTAGTGACAATGCAGTGATCCTGAATGACTTGGAGGAATCTATGAGAAAGAACACTATCCACATCCAGAGGAAACACCATGGGAGTAGAAACACCGAAGAAAAACAACTGCTTGAATACCTGGGTCGAAGGGGTATGGTTGGGGATATAGACACTAAATGCATATCCCAGTGCAAACACCAATAACATGGAAATAGGTTCTGATCAAGGACACAAATAATACACAATGAAATTGTGCATTGGCTGTGGGAAGGTTGGGTGGAGGGGAGGGAAACAATTCGATTATTGTAACCAAGGAATAATGTTCTAAATTGACTAAATAAACTAATTCAAATGGGAAAAAAAGAAGAAGAAGAAGGCACAGGGTCCCTAATGGGCTGAAGAATCCTTCAAAGATAGAGATGTTGAACTGTCCAGTAGTAGAAGTATTGAACTTAAGTTAAGCCTGGCCAGAAAGCTCAGACTGTAAAGAATACTAGATATGGAATCTATGGACTTGGACTCAAATTTTCATTCAGATCTTTTTGAGTTGTGATATTGGTAACTTAATACTCTCCTCATTTGTAAAATTAAAGGTTTTGCCTAATAGTATCTAAAGCTACTCCATGCTCCAGAGTTTCCAAAGTGCTGGGACTTGAGTCAATTTTTCTCAGGAAATATTGTCAAGAGATTGTCAAGCTTATGGGCCCCAAGGTGGAAAGGCAGGGTGGTGTGTTAGCTATGGAACCAAATGCCAGGTTGTTAGTATGGAGCCAGTTTGCTTGATTGGAGGCAAGAGTAGCCATTTTAGCCCAAACAGTAAGTAACTAGCATGTTGTTGGCCAATAGTGGTTTCATGAAGATTGTAGTGGTTATGCAGTACTGAAGGGTGTTTGTCTAAATGTGGTTTGGAGAGGAAAACAACAATCCATGGCCCTGGACTTGTTTGGTAAGTTGATATCACTAGTCAGAAGGCCAAAGTTTTTAGAGGAGGAAAAAAGTGTAGTGCCCCAAATGTCAAAGTGACCTCCCCAGAAACTGAACTACTATTAAAAAGACCACCAAGACTTTTGTGAGGATCCCAGGAAAATGCTTTAATTCATAATTGACAATGCATTGAACTTCTATTTTTTACTTATTATCTTAGAAACTTTGAATTTCATTGGGAGACAGAGGCTAAAGAGAAAATTTGTCATCTGTAGATGAGGCAGGAGTTTCTTTGGAGACAGAATATTAAATGAGTTAAAATTCGCAAGTATGTTTTTTAAATTTCAATTTATTTATTAGCTTGTTAAATTAAAATATCTAGTTAACCACCTCTCTCTGTCCCTTCCTCACCATTAGAGAAAGCATCATTTGACAAAAAAAAAGTATATATAAAACTATGCCTTATTTATATTTATCATTTGTTTCTCTGGAGTCAGACATATCCAACTCATTCTCTAAATATTATTTCCTTTGTTGTATATGACATTCTCCTGGATTTGCTCATTTCACTCTTTAAAACTTAATGTCGATTTTTCCATGTTTTTCCAAAATAATTAACCTGCTTGACACTTATTATAGTGTAATAGTATTCCATCACAATCATATACCACGACTTGTTTAGCCATTTCCCAATTGGTAAGCATTCCTTCTGCAAGAATTTTTTAAAATTTAAATTGTTATTATTAGAATTTGTCATTTATATCACCTTCATTTTATAATATATCCTTATTCCCTGTATAGTGAATCATCCTGCACACACAAACACATACACAGACACATAATATAAACCCTTACTTCTGTCTTTGTATCAATTCTAAGACAGAAAAATGTCAAGGACTAGGCAATCAGGGTTAAGTGACTTGCCCAGGGTCATATAGCTAGGAAGTGTCTGAGGTCATATTTGAACCCAGGTCCTCCTGATGCTGGGCCTGACACTCTATCCACTCTACTACCTAGATATTCCTCATTTCTTATGTTAAATAAGGGCTAGAAGAAAAGAGGGAAATGAAAAAAGCTGTCTAGCAAAACCTCCCAATACATCTCTTGACTGACCTCTTAAAGAAAAGTCAGTACATTTTTTTTGTCTCTGCTCTGGGATCAGGCTTTGACAGTAGTCAGCATTCAGTTTGGTTTTATTTTGTCTTTTCCATTTATATCATTGGGCATAATGTTTTCCAGGACCTACTTTCTTCACTTTGCATGTATATATCCAGTGAAGGGATGAGGATATATTTTAAACTAAAAGTTATGTAAAAGACAAATTCTAATAATAACAATTTAAATTAAAAAATACAGAAAAGATGCCCATCATTTGGAAAATGGCTAAACAAATTGGCATCTGATTGTGAAGGAATATCACTGTGTCATAAGAAATGGCAAGCAGGTTAATTAAAAAAAAAAAGACATGGAAAGACCTAATGTGAAATTACGAAGAGTGAAACAAGCAGTGTAATAGTGTCCACAAATTTCTTTTTTTTTTTTAAACCCTTCCCTACTGTCTTGGAACCAACAACAATACCAACATTATGCCCAATGATATAAATAGAAAAGACAAAATAAAACCAAACTGAATGCTGACTACTGTCAAAGCCTGATCCCAGAGCAGAGACAAAAAAACCAACAATACTGTTGGTTCCAAGACAGAAGAGTGTTAAGAGCTGAGCAATGAGGGTTAAGTGACTTGCCCAGGGTCACATAGCTGGGAAGTGTCTGAGGCCAGATTTGAACCTCTCTCCATCCACTGAGCTACCCAGCTGTCCCCAAGAATTTCTTCAGAACTTACTGTGTGCAGTGGGTCGAAGGACAAGGCACATAGCATTCATAAGATAAAGTTTCTGCTCTTATGGAACTTAACAGTTTAGTGACAGATTGAGATAATACGGAATGATACTTGATAAGCTACTAAAAGACACATGTAAACTATTAAAGCTTACAGCAGTACTCAGACTTTTGGGACCTCCTATATAATTGAGATTTGGGAAAAGTGCTGTCTGAGATGGGGGTGAGATGAGTCAATACCAACTTCAGGTCTTAAGGAAAGCTTCATGGAGGAAACGGAAGATGTCTTGCTACCTGTGTGGCCTGAGAACTCGAGGCAGGCAACACCAAAAATCCTCCTCAAGGAAAGAGCTCAGAGAAGTGGTATGGTTTGCCTAAGCTAATGAAGCTGATAAAAAGAATTTTGCTTTTAATTTGGAATTTGGATCATTGGACTGGACCAGAGTTTTCCTTTACTTCATCAGCTCATCAAAAGTTTAGAATATTTGTGAAAATCAGGTTGTCGCAGGGGAGTATTTGAAAAGAACAAACCAATTTAAAAGTCCTTTCAGAGTACTTGGAAAACATGGAAGTACATACAAGTGATTGATGTGTTTATCATAAGTCATTGTTATAAGATCATAGAATCATGGGTATAAGGTTGGAAAGAATAAAATCCCTAGTTTATAGTATTCCACTCAAGTGGACATCGAGGCACCATTTGAAGATCAATATGCCATAGATTCAAATTCCACCTTTGATATTGACTATCCATGTGACCATAGGCAAGACTGCTTCTCTAAACTTCAGTTTCCTCGCCTGGACAATGGATTCTCCTTGCCCTGGGGACCAGATTTGATGGACACTAAGGTCCCTTTCAATTTCTAATTGATCTGGAGATCCTTCATGAAAGGGAATCTATTATTTACACACATTTCTCTTTGGGATATTTCATTATGAAGTTGGTTATTTTTTTATGTTGAATCAAAATATACTACCCAGTAACTTCCTAACATTGCTCTTGTTTCTAGCATCTAGGGTAGTACTTGAAAAGGACTGTATTAGACAATATTCATTCAATACAAGACAGTCTTCATTCAATACTTGAAAAGGCAAAACTTCTATCTATAATTAAGAAATGGAAGGGACCTAGTTAAGAGGTGTCAAATACAACACTCTAAAGTATAGCATGAACCAGGGTAAAATTTAGAAAATAAATAAAAATACAATAGAATATAACTAATATTAACCTATAATTTTCTAAGTCAATGTATGGCCCCACAGAAATAGGTGATCCCCTGTTCTATTTAAGTTGACATTGGTCAAGTCCAACTCCTTCATTTTTCAGGTGATTTAACTGATGCCCAAAAACATTAAATGACTTTCCTAGGGTTACCCAGGAGTAAGTTATTGTTTTGTTCAATTATTTTCAGTCACATCTGGTTCTTCATGATGCTATTTGGGTTTTTCTTGGCATGGATACTGGAGCAGTTTGCCATTTCCTTCTTAAGCTCATTTGACAGATGAAGAAACCCAGGCAAACAGGGTAAAGTGACTTTCTCAGGGTCACACAGCTAGTAAGTGTCTGAAGCTGGATCGAAACACAGGGGGATGAGCCTTCCTAACTCCACGACTGGCATTCTATCCATTGAGCCACCTAACTGAGGTCCATTGATGTCAAATAACTTACCTTGGGTTACCCAGGTAGTAAGGAGAAGATTCAAGTTCAAGTCCAGGTCATTTGACTCCAAATCTCATGTATTTTTTTCCCACTGAACTATGACTCTTTCTCTTGAAAACAACAACAATTTATTTTAGGCTTTTCAGTAATCCATGTCTGCCTCCAACAGATTTGTGAGGTTTTACCCATGAATATCTTTGCTAGGTTTTAAAGTATCCCTGAATTATATTTTCTTCTTGATAGTCTAATCTTGAATAAAGATGTATATGTTGCTTTATGCCTTTGAGTCTGTCTCAATTTACTAATTCATAAAATGAGAAGGGGTTGATGAAATGATTCTTAAGGCTCCTTGCAGCTCATTCATTCAACAAACATGAATGATTCCTATGAGCTCTGGAGATATAAAGTCAGAAGTTAAAGGATTTCTGTCCTTAAGGAATTTATGTTTTATTGGGGAAAACGAGTATCCAGCTAAGTCAAAACAAAATATATACATGGCAACTACTCTAGGAATCTTCATCTCACATTGACCATTTCTCTTCTCCCATTACCATTTTATATACACAAAAGAATTTTTTGCAAGCTATTTTCCACTGCTGTAGTCTTATCATTCTTATCTGTCAAGACTTTTGTAGAAGCTTCTAATTTCATGTTATTTTTACTTTTGTTGATATGGAATGGAAATGAAAAACTTTCTTCTGTCTTAAAGTTTTCTAGCTAATCATTGATACACAGCTAAGTCTCAATTAGTGCAAACAATGAATCCCTGGGAGTGGTGGTTGATGTATTTGAATCCACATTACTGGAAGTTATTTCTGTATAAAATATGGTTTCAAACCAATGGAAATATTCATTATTAATTTGAATAATGCAGCCACTTTAGTGGATTCATTATTCTCACAAATCAAGACTTATTTGTATTATTAATGTATTATTAAATGACTGGTTCTTTGTTAATTCTGTCAGAGAAATATGCCAATAAAAAGGATAATTTAGCATTGAGTGGTGAAAGGGATGTTGGATCTGGAGTCAGGAGACCTAGGTTCAAAGCCTGCCTCTTCCCGGTGAGAAAGCTGAAGTTTAGAGATGCCAAAGGATGCCTAAGAAAGGATGAAACCAAAGTATATTTAGATACTTGCCTAAAGTCACACATGCTTTGTGACAGAACCCTCATTTCCCTTTACTTGGTCATGGACTAAGTAGAACCATTGTAGGGAGTCTTTCTGAATTCTGATTCTTCACCCACACTTGAAACTCTTCTTCCTCATTTTTAACTCCAGCATCCCTGGCTTCCTTCGAGTTTCAGCTAAACTCTCATCTTTTGCAAGAAATCTTTCATAATCCTCAGGGTCAGAGCCTTGCTTCTAAGATTATCTCTAGTTTATCTTGTATATATTGATTAGTATATATTGTAAAGTTGTTTGCATGTTGTCTCCTCCATTAGAATGAATTCTTTGAAGACGGAGACTGTTTTCACTTTCTTCTCTTCTCTTCTCTTCTCTTCTCTTCTCTTCTCTTCTCTTCTCTTCTCTTCTCTTCTCTTCTCTTCTCTTCTCTTCTCTTCTCTTCTCTTCTCTTCTCTTCTCTTCTCTTCTCTTCTCTTCTCTTCTCTTCTCTTCTCTTCTCTTCTCTTCTCTTCTCTTCTCTTCTCTTCTCTTCCTTTTCTTTCCTTCCCTTCTCTTTTTCTTTTTATGTTCCCATTGCTTATCACATTACCTAGCACATCATAAACTAATTCTAACAAGTTAATAAATGTTTGGCTGACTACTCATCAATTATCTGCTTAAAGACCTCTAGTGTGAAGGAAATCCCCTATTGCCTAAGCAAACTCATTTCACTTTTGGATAGCTGCAATTTCCAGGAAGATTTTCCTTATATGAAGCATCTATTTTCCTTTTCAGTCCAGTGCTCCCAGTTTTGCCCTCAATATACAAACAGAACAAGTCTTGTCCTAATCCATATTATGGCCATTCAAATATTTGAAGGTAGGTATCACAAATTCCCTTCTTTAGGCTATTTATCCCTTTTCCTTCATCCAGTTCCCTTAAGTCATAAACTCAAGATGCTTCACTATCCATTCTGGTTGAACTTTATTTGGACATTCTTCAACTTATCTGTGGTAGTGTTGCACAAAAAGTGGTAGACTTGAAGTCAAGAAGTCCTGAATTCAGATCTAGACTCAGACACTTAATAGTTCTATGAACCTGGGCAAGTCACTTAACCCTGGTTGCCTCTGATTCTTTATCTGTAAAACAGGGATAATAATAGGCACCTACCACCCACAATTGTTGCTTTGTCCTATTTGTAAAGTGTTTTGGTACTTTAGAAATACTATTCACTTACCCTCTTCCTCCTTCCTCCCTAATCAAATACCCAGCAAGAGTACAATGGTACTATTATCTCTTTATTCCAGGAAGCTGTACCCCTCTTAAGCAACTTAAATTTTGTGCCATATCACATTATTGACTCACATTGAACTTACAATCTATTAAAATGCCAGGATTTCCCCCCCAAATTTGTTTGCCTATGTTTCTCCAATCTTGTATTTGGTTCTTTTAACCAGTGTAAAACAGAAATTATCCCTATAAGTTTATTTCATGAAAGTCACTATATGGCATGATAAGTAACAAGTTTTTCTGAGAGTCAAGAAGATCTGGGTTCAAGGCATGTCTTTGACAGTGTTGGTTGTATAACTCTGGCTTCCATAATTTTCAGAGCAAGTGTCAATCTACATTAGTAGAATTTCCTCATAAATAATTCTCTATGCAACTGAAACAATAAGCCCAGACTTGCCCCTTTTCAAATTATATTAGACTTAGATATTCCAGACTGATGAAATCCTTTTTGATCCTTATTCTTTTCAAGTGCATTAGATAGCACTCTCAGCTTTGAATCATATACAAATTTGAAGATAAGTCATTTATCCCTTTATCTAAATCACAGATCAAATTGCTAAATGTCCTGAGGCCAAGGAAAGATGCCTGAGGCACTTCACTGACCATTTCCTTCCAAGCAGAGTTCTAGTCATTAAAGATTAGTTCTGCCTCTTCAACCAAATAGAAATCAACCTTATTGTAATATCATCTGCCCTAGACTTTCCATCTCTCCTGCAAGATTACCATTATTTACTTTGTAAAAGGGGTGTATGGGGTGTTCAGGGAGGGGTGGTATCTCTGGTATGGAGGGCTTGTCGTGCCCTCCTAGGGCAGCTCTCCAACCTCTGACCCCCACCTGACACCCAGCTCTCACTTGTGGCTCCCAGAAGCTGCTTGCATGCAGCAGCGGCCACACCCCGGGCAAGGGCTGGCTTCGACAGGCGGGCCAAACCTTGTGAGGGTAGCCATCGGGTCCTCGACCTCTGGTGAACCAGAGCTTTGCTCACCCAGCATGTGAAGAGAGTTTCGGCGGAACAGACGGAAGAAACCAATAAGAAGGTTCAACTGCTGAGATGGCGATGCAGCAAAGCACTGTGGAGTGCTCAGGGCGTGTTGGAGCACAAAAGACAACACGGCCATCCAATGCAGCTGAGGAAGTTTCCAGGTGTAAGGACTTTTCATGCCACTGGACCCAGGCTTCCAACGCCGAGAGAGTGGGACTGTCTCTGTGCACCGACTTTTCCACTTAAATCTCCTTTACGCACAAGTGTCTTTGTGCACACTCATCTATACACCATAGATGAAAATGCACAAAGACAGTCGTCATCCTCAGTTACCGAGAGACTACTACTTTGTAAAAACTTAAACTCTAGATTAACTACATGTACAGTGTCCCTATAATCTGGGAATATGATAATCCTGATTCACTATATCCAATGCTTAGCACACTGTCTAGCACATAGAGGGTGCTAAATAAAAATTTATTGACTGGCTAATTGACAGGTCTGATCCATTTCCTTTCTTGATCATACTAAGTAACATCTTTTATGTCTTGTCCTCTGCACTATTCTTCTTGACAATATATTGCAGCCTACATATGCTTCTCCATTGTCTTTTGGGTCATTTATACATTTAATCATTTATACATTTATAAATTAATTAATAAATTAAAAAATTATACATTTATACTTGGAATGTATGGCACTGAGTGTCTTAAATAACATTCAATGTAATTGAGAAATACATAACAGAATAAATAAAAATATGATACAATATATAATGTTATGTTTGAAAACTAAGTGAATATGGGATCCACAGGGATTCTTATATGGGGAGAGTGACCCTCATTTCGATTTGAATTTGACATCATTGCTCTACAACATCATTAGAAAAATATTTACTTAAAAAAAAGTGTGGAAGCACTTATCTCCAAAGTGATAGAGCCATTTTCCCCTTTCCCTTCAGTTCTGGGTCAGTTTCATTATCCACATACACTTTCTGTTCAAGATCTATCTGTTTGTCTGTCTGTGTATCTATCTATCCATCCATCATCTATGCATCCTCTCTCTCTCTCTCTCTCTCTCTCTCTCTCTCTCTCTCTCTCTCTCTCTCTCTCATCTAATCTTTCTCTTTGCCTTAATGGATAGCACGCAGAGCCTAAAGTCAGGAAGATTCTTCTTCCTAAGTTCAAATTTGGCCTCAGATACTTACTAGCTATGTGACCCTGGGTAAGTCACTTAATTCTGCCTGCATTTCCTCATCTATAAAATTAGCTAAAGATATAAATGACAAACTCCAGTGTCTTTGTCAAGAAAATCCCAAATGGAGTCATGAAGAGTTGGATATGACTGAAACATCTGAACAACAAAATATGTGTATATGCATATAAAATATGTATGTATGTATGTATATCTACACATATATCTTGAATAGAAAGTGAGTGGATAGTATATATCTTGATATAGAAATATCAATATGTTTAATCTATATACTTATATCTGTATATAGACCATATATAGGATATGCTGTATATTTCTATATAATAATAAATTATATATATCTATATAGTTATATATATCTTTAAGACATGTATATACATATACACATATACTGATACTGATAAATATATATATATATATATATACTCTGTTTTTGTCTCATCATATATGTAGACACACAACTAGGATGTGTCTGAGGCTAGATTTGAACCCAGGACTTCCCATCTCTAGACCTGCCTCTCTATCCATTGAGCCTAGAACTAGCTGCTTCCTATCTCTATATCATCAAGATATCTCTCTATTTATCTCTTAGACAGAAGCTGTGGGTGGACAATGAAATATACTCACATACATGCCAAACCTCCATATATATCTCATTCTGTGTGTGTCTTCATCTACTTGTTTTTCCCTGTGTGAAGAGTTTGTTCAAACTCTTAAGTGGTTATGAATTATATTTAGGAGACTGCAGTGTTGTGGGGTGTAATGGAATTGGCACCCCATCACCAGCTAAACAGAGCATGGAGAGGACTTCCCTGCCTCTAGGGCATCCTTTTTTCCACATGATTCTGTGCTGGAACATCATCCCTAACTATGGCAGCCACCTTTGGTGAGTATCTGTCTCTCAGTTTCATGCCTCACTTGACATGAATAATTAGAGGGCTATTGAACAAAGTTATCTGTTTTTTACATCTTTCAAGGAATCCTGTATGACTTTAACATATGCATGAAAGACACATTTTTTGGCAGAAAGCCTTTAAGGCTCCAGCAAAATTAAAAAAAAAAAATCTTTGTTTATTTATTTATTTAGTCAACAAATAAGCACAGAGAGATCTTGAATATACCTCTCAGTAAACTGTTTGATTCCAAAAGAGCTGATCTGATGAAGAAAATCTTTTGGAAAAGGCTCCTTTCTTATACCTTCATTAAAGGGGGCCTCTAATATGTTTAAAGATTATTCTAATAAAAATTTTGCAGAAATAAGAGAGTAGGCACATAGATTCATATACTTTGTTAGTCATCCTTTTGGAGGTTTATGGGTTTGTTTGTTTTTTTTTCTGAGCACTTGGTATTCATAATAGAAAGAAACTTATTGTCACAGTCATTTTTTTCCTCTAAGTCATCTTACCCCTGTTTCTCAAGGAATTTCCATACATAGAACCATTTTTTCTTTCTGTTCTCATCCCTACACTTCCATCTGAGGAATGTGCCACATGTCTTGATTCCTACTCCACTATTCTAGACTTCTTCCTAGTTCATCAACCTTCTCGGCTCCTATGTATTTTCATTCCAATCACTCTCTGGGAAGGTCACATCTTAGAGTTCACTCACCACTGTGATTAATTTCATAATCTTGAACTCTGAAAATTTTCTCTTTGATCCTAACTTCCTAAATATTTATCTCACTCTCTGATTCAATATAAATATTTTAATTCTCATTAGAGCTTGTAGTCCATCTACTTATTGCTAGAAGGCTTTATCTTCCTCTTTCTTTTTTTTTGTATTACATTCAATTTTTTTTCAATTACATGTAGAAATAATTTTTAACAATTGTTTTCTGACATTTTGTGATTCAGATTCCCTCCTCTCCCTCGCTTCTTGTTTCCCCAAGGTAGTCAATAGTCTGATATAGATTATAATAGTCTGTTGTGGAATATATATTACTGTATGTCTCATGACGTGAAAGACACATCACACATGCAAGAAAAAACTCATGAAGGAAATAAAAGTGAAAAATAGGATGCTTTGATTTGCAATCAGTTTTCAACACTTTCTTCATCAGCTGTGGATAGCATTTTTTATAAGTCCCTTGTGGTTATCTTAGATATTAGCATTGCTGATAATAGTTTAGTCTTCCACAGTTGATAATTGTATAATATTTTTGTTACTGCATACACTGTTCTGGCTCTGCACACTTCACTTTGCATCAGTTCATATAAGTCTTTTCAGGTTTTTCTGAACTCATCCTGTTTGTCATTTCTTATGGTACAATAGTATTCCATTATAACCACATATCATAACTTGCTCAGCCATTCTGCAGTTGATGAATATCTCCTTGGTTTTCAATTCTTTGCCACTATAAAAAGAGCTGCTATAAATATTCTTGCACAAGTAGTTCCTTTACCCTTCTCTTTGATTTCTTTGGGATACAGACTAAGTTGTAATATTGCGGGGTCAGAGGGTATACATAGTTTAAGAGCATGGCTCTAAACTGCTCTCCAGAATGTTTGTATTGGTTTATAGTTTCACCAACTTCAATTTTTCCACATCCCCTCCAATATTTATAATTTTCTTTTTTGGTCATATTAGCCAATCTGATAGGTATGAAGTGGTATGCAAGTGTTGCTTAATTTGCATTTTGCTGATCAATAGTAATTTGAGCACCCTTTCTATATGACTATAGATAATTTTAATTTCTTCAAATGAGAACTGCATATTTGTAGCCTTTGACCATTTTACTGGGTTTTGTCAATTTTCTTATACATTTGAGAAATAAGGCTTACTATAAAAATTTTTCCTCTAGGGTTTTTTTTGTTTCCTTTCTAATCTTGGTTGCATTAGTTTTGTTCATACAAAATCTTTTAATTTCAATTCATTACAGAAAATGCTTGCTGATGGGTTATATAGATGCCATTTATCCCAGTTTATTCCATTTTCTGTTTTTTTTTTAAATAAGGAATAGGTATTGTATTTTGCCAAAAGCTTTTCTGTATCTATTGAGATAATAATATGGTTTCTGTTGGTATTGTTATTGGTATGGTCAATTATACTGATCATTTTCTGACTATTGAACAATTCTTGCATTCCTGGTAAAAAACCCAAGGGATCTTCACCTGCCTCTTTAACAGGCTAGCTATATTAACCAGTCAGCTAAACACTATCCATTCCTTACCTTTGAATCCCTTACTCTTATCCTGTCATGATGCAGGCTTTGCCCAACTCCAATTTTAGGTTACACCCCCATCCACCTTCTTTAATCCTATTTGAGTACTATTGACTACTGCTAAAGAAAGTTACACAATTGTTTTGACTATTGTAAACCTTAAAATTTCTTAGACTTGTGAATGTTGGAAATTTCACCATTGGAAGGTTTCATGCTTGTAGGGAATTTCCTACTGATAGTGGGAACTCTATTGGAATGTGAACCCCATTGGCATGGGAGGTTCCTTCTCCTCCCTACTTAAGATTACTTTAGGACAGAAACCTTTTGCTGAACAATGGAAAGGGTTTTGACCTATGCTTAAGCATAGAATAGGAAGTTCTTTGAGTCATGATTGATTTTAGAATTGATACAATAGAGATACTTGGAATGACAGAACCAGGTCTTGGAACTTCCAATCTCCACCCTGCTCAGGGTAACAGGATTTAGGAAGGGCTGCAGCAAAGGATCAAGATTTAATTATTTGAGAATATGACCTTCAACAGACATGTGCAAAGCCACAGACCTCTGGGCGGTACTGGGTTAAGCTAGAGCCACCACTGGCACAGGGAAAACATGGACAGTGATTGGTAGATGTAGGAACTGAGGGGAGGGAACTTGGATGGTTTCCTGAAAGAGAGCAAGGTCTGAGGATAGAGTTTGTTTGGAGAGGTTTTGCTCTGAGAGGTTGTGCTCTGAGAAGCTTGCTCTGAAGGAAGCTGAAGGTGGAGGCCCCTGAGACTGTTTCTCCATTTTGGTCACGTGAGTGATAGGGACTGATCTCTTTTCTTTGCCTCAGCTATCTAAGGGCTTGGGCCTTTTGGCCCAGCCTAAACAGAAGGGGGTATTTAAGCCCTATTCCCTTCTCTCCCCTTTATCTCTCTCTCTCTCTCTCTCTCTCTCTCTCTCTCTCTCTCTCTCTCTCTCTCTCTCTCTCTAATACCTTTCCTCCTCCTGTTTGTAATTAAAAACTCCATAAAAGGTGGACTGCTGACTTGAGTTTCATTAGGAATTACATAGCTGAATTCCTTGGTGACCTTAAATTAATATATATCAGTCTTTTAAAGTGATTTCCTTGTCACACTATATCTATTAGATTTAGATAATCTCTGATATTGAGGCAATGAGGTGGCATAGTGGACCCTGGAGTCAACAAGATCTGAAATCATATCTGGTCTCAGACACTAGCTGTGTAACCCTGGGCAAGTCACTTAACTATTGTGCCTCAGTTTCCTCAATTGTAAAATGCAGCTACTAACATCACCTACCCTACAGGTTTGTTATGAGGTTCAAATGAGTTATTTGTAAAGCATTTAGCCCAGAGGCTGGTACATAGTAGGTGCTCTATAAACGTGTATACCTTCCCTTCCTTCCATCCCGCCCCCCCCCTCCCCTGAATATGACTGGGGCTCATTCCTGCACAGCAATCTTCTTATATTTGTTTAACTATAAAACACACCTCACACCAGATATTTCAGAATTTTTGCCTTCTAAATCACTCTATCCTCCCGCTTCTCCATAAAGAATCTTCTTTCATACTTTAATAATAAAAAAAAAGTAAGCTATCTACAGTGAAGTCCTTTTTTTAACCCCACTCCCTACCTCTTTACATCATGGCCCATTCTGTCCTTTTATTTAGTCACAGAGAAGAGGAATAGAAGATCTATGAGAACAGAGACTTATTTCATTAAATCATAGGGGGTGTTCCATAAATGATTGCTGAATTGGGAATTGGACAAAATTGAATTCCTAATCTTTCTTCTAGTCTGCTGTTCATTAAATGTGATACGTTATCTTCAGACTTCATCCTTTTGCCCAGGCTTTTGTCCAGTTCCCATGAGCCATTTTCTCAATTAATAATAATAATAATAATAACTAATGTTTATATTATATTTTCAAGTTTACAAAGAACTTCACATTTATTATTCCATCTTCATCTCATGACTACCCTGGGAAGTCATTTGAGTATCTGTAGTAACATGTAAATTATTACTAGGACCAAATTGCCTCTATTTTTTTTAAACCCTTACCTTCCACTTTGGAATCAATACTGTGTATTGGCTCCAAGGCAGAAGAGTGGTAAGGGCTAGGCAATGGGGGTCAAGGGACTTATCCAGGGTCACACAGCTAGGAAGTATCTGAGGCCAGATTTGAACCTAGGACCTCCTGTCTCTAGGCCTGGCTCTCAATCCACTGAGCTACCCAGCTGCCCCCCAAATTGCCTCTATTTACTGGAACTCTATCTTAGAAATAAAGGGTGACAAGCACCTGGTACAGGATTTGAACTCAGGCCTTCCTCACTCCAAGACCACCTCTTAGAATGCCAAAATTTCTTTCAAGGCTCAGCTCATATGCCACCTCCTTTATGAGATCTCTCTTGGTTATTACTGATTCCCTCATTGAAAAAGTTTTTCATTTTGTCCTCCTACATCTGACATCTGAAGCAATTGCCTAAATTGCCAACCGCTGGTCCCAGCTCAGGAAAACAGAGAACTAAAGCAATTAGCCAGATGATTCTGTGTTCTCTTACCCACAGTTGAAGAGAAGATGTTTGTATTTTTTCTGGCTTAAATTATCCAGGTGGATTGCCTACATTGACTCCTGGAGGCACTAGATAATTACTCAGTAGTCTACACTTGCCTCTCGAAGGCAAGAAATCACTGGACCAGAAATCAATGTCAGACTGTGTTTGAAGGCTAAAATAGTTCACATCAGAAAAGAAAAGACAAAGGAAACCCATTGCTTTCACTTAAGACCATGTTCTGACAAAAGCACCATGAAACCCTCAGCCAATGCTGTTTTTGTTATGTCTTTACATAATAAGATGGTTACTTATGAAATAGACCTACTGGGTTGTATTAACTCAGGAATAATTCAGTAATGAATGGAAAGGAAATTTATAGAAAAACTTTCTATTTTTTTCTTCCTTCAGTTCTTTCTTTACTACCTTTTTATCTTTCTTCTATTTTCCTACTTTTTTCTTCTTCCTCTTTGTTTTTCCTCCCTCCCTCCCTCTTTTCTTTCTTTCCTTCCTTCCTTCCTTCCTTCCTTCCTTCCTTCCTTCCTTCCTTCCTTCCTTCCTTCCTTCCTTCCTTCCTTCCTTCCTTCCTTCCTTCCTTCCTTCCTTCCTTCCTTCCTTCCTTCCTTCCTTCCTTCCTTCCTTCCTTCCTTCCTTCCTTCCTTCCCTCTCTCCTTTCCTTTCCTTTTCTCCACTACTCCCTCCTTTTTCCCCTTTGACACATTAAAAAGTAGAGTATACATAGAAACTTCTACCTTACTGACTCTCCACAATTTCATAGCCCATGACAGAAAGGTTAGTCCTAATAATAATTCACCTATATCCCCATATCCTCAAATGAAGTCACTAATGACAAAGCCCTGTATGGTGACTTCCCAGAGGACACCTGATGAAAGTTGGCAAGGCAGAAAAGTTGGTAATTCTAGCAGTGAAGCATGAGGAGGAATACTGTTCACTTAAGGGAACCCACAGTCATATTTGCATTCTAGCAGCAGCAGCACATTTCTCAAAAAATTGTAACTGTGTTGGAAATTCCTTGGAGCAAAATGATCACTTTTACTGCCAATCAGAAAGATGAAGACATGTGATCTGAACTCCAGAGCAAGGGCAATTAAAACACAGCAATTCAGTGGTTGTGATTTCCACCGTAGCATGGTTAGAGGTGGTTTTTTGAATTTTTTTTTACTTATACAGAAATGATTTTCTGATACCAAAGAACTCATTCAGCTGTGCCTCTCTTTCCCTCTTTTGGGGCCCCAAAGCAAGGTTCCTACCTTGCCCTGCTTAGAAATAAATGTAGGAGGACACATTTTAATATGGAGCCCTATACAGGTTTAAGTGAGAAGTTTCTCCTTTCAGGAGATTTTACTTGAGGGAAAATTTAATATTTCAATTTACAAAGTGAAGGGGTTAGGATTTTAGAAAGTGGAGGAGGAAGTTTATCTATAGAAATTTACAATTGTAGTAAAAAAACAGGATCAAAGGATAGGGTTTTATAAACCTGTATTCTCACCTCTCACCTGCAAATTGGCAATGATAACAAAAGAAGGATATTATAACCACTGGCGAGATTGTGGGAAGATCAACACACTAGTACATTGTTGGTGGAACTATGAACTGGTATAACCATTTTGAAAAGCAATGTGGAATTCTGCAAATCAAGTGACCAATGTGACCATATACTTTGCTGAGAGGTTCCACTTCTAGGTCTTAGACTCCAAGGAGGTCATTGATAAGAAAAGTATCTATAGCAGTGCTTTTCATGGTAGCAAAGAATTGGAAACAAAGTAGAAACCCATTGATCTGAGAATGTCTAAACAAATTGTGGCACATGATTGTGATATTATTATACTATAAGAAATGATGGATATGATAAATTATAGAGAACATAGAAAAATTTATATGTTGAATAAACTTAGTAGAGGTAAGAAAACAATGTGTACAATGATTATGACAATGTAAATGAGAATCATAAAAAAAACATTCAAGAGTGAACATTATAGAATTATGAAGAGCAAGCATAGTTCCAAAGAAGAAAAGAAACAATACCTTTAACTCACTCTTTTGTAGAGGTGGAATGTCCAGGAATGTGGCATACTGCACACATTTTCAAACTTTTTCAGTAGATTGATAAATGATTCTATTATTTTCCCCCTTTTCATTAAAAACATTGTCTTATATGAGATGGCTCTCTGGGAACGAAAGGGGAATGAATTCTGAGAGGAACTGAAATGGTCTACAAAACAAAAGATACTAAGTTTTTAAAAAAGATACCATGCCAGAGCTGGAAATGACCAGAGAGGTGATTCATATAGAATAGATTTTAAACAGAACAGATTTATATAGAATAGAATGGAATGGAAAGGAATGAAATGGAATAGAATAAACCTCCCTTGAATGTAACCCCCATTTTAAATTTTGTTCCCAGCATATATATCAGGATTTTCCAAATAAGAGTCACTTAATATATGTATTGAATTTGTTGAATCCCTTCATTTTACAGTTTTGGAAAGTGAGGCCCTAGAAGGAAAGATGACTTCTTTTAGGTCATACAGGCAACAAGTAATAGACAAGGTTTAAAAAAATTAACCCTTACCTTCCATCTTAGAATCAATATTGTATATTGAATTCAAGGTAGAAGAACAGTAAGGGCTAGGTAGTAGGGGGCTAAGTGACTTGACCAGGGTCACATAGCTGGGAAGAATCTGAGGGGAAATTTGAATTCAGGACCTTTTGTCTCTTGGTTTGGCTCTATATATAGAGTCACCTAGCTGCCCCACGAGACAACTTTTGATACTTAAATTTCCTCTTCCAACAGTTTACTTACAACCATAACTAGATGAGGATGATAATCCAAACATTATTGTTTTCATTTTGCAAATAAGGGAATTGAGCAATGGTATGCTGACAAATATTTAATAATTGAATCTTTAGGGGGGCAATGTATACATTATAAACTCAAGTTTAATTGGCATTATTAAAATTTCTGTCTCTTTCTTAAGTCTATCAGAACAATCAGAAAAAATTGAGCACTGATTTTCACCATTTGCCTATTTATTTTTTTAATTCTTATCTTCCATCTTAGAATCAATATTGCACATTGGTTCCAAGGTGCAAGAGTGGCAAAGGGTTAAGTGACTTGCTCAGAGTCACACAGCTAAGAAGTGTCTGAGATCAGATTTGCAGGACCTCTTGTCTCTAAGTCTAGCTCTCAATCCACTGAGCCACTTACCTGTCCCTCATTTGACTATTTGTAAGGATCAAATAATAATGAAAATTTGGATACTAACTTTCTTGAGCCTCTCTGAGTTAATTCCAGCATGCTCCTGAAACTGAATCCTGAAAAGATTAAATGATTTTGGAGGAAGAATTTGAACTCAGATCTCTTGACTACAAAGTCAGACCTTTTGTACACAATCACACTAAAGTAAGAAATGCTTGGATGGGGTTGCCTTCCTATATTTACAGAATTTAGAATTAGAGGAAACTTGGAGATCATCTAGTCTAATTCTCTTATTTCACAGAAGAGGAAACCAACATCAATAGAACTGAAATATTTTATAAGATCATCAGAAGATGATTTTGTCTTCATCATAAGAAATTTTATAAGATCACCAAATCTGTAAGTAATCATTTATTAAGTGTCTGTTATGTGCCAGGTACTATTCTAAGTGCTGGGGATACAATAAGAGGCAAGGGACAATCCTTGCCTCAAGGAGCTTCCAATCTAACAGCTTCCAAACCAACAATTAACATTATAATAATAGTAAACAATAATAATGATAAACAGCAAAGAAAAATATACAAAAAGGATATCTACAAAATAAATAGGCAATAAATTTCTGCAGGAAGGACTTAGAATTAAAGGTATTGGGAAAGGCTTCCTATAAAAATAAGTTAAGATGGTAAATAAAGCCCATGACTACATATTTAATGCTTTTCCTAATAGCCTGGGCATGTATTTTTCCTATGAAATTCCATTTTGTTGGATTTGACCAATCAGTCTAGAACATGAGACTCTTTTGATATCTTGATTCTTTCTTTCATCTGAGAATCAACCATTTTTAGTTGGAAGAGACCCCAGAGACTATGCAGTTCAGGTCGCACATGGAAATGAGAATTCTAATTGATGGTCACAGCTTGTAACAAAAAATGGGTAGGAGATCATTGCAGATTACAAAATAAATATAATCAATAAAGATTAATACAATTAAAAAATAAGTAATGGGGCAAATGGAAAAAGAATGTGAAAGTTGGGGTATAATATTTTCTTTAGATCTGGCCTTGTTCAAGCATGGTAAAGTATTATCTATAGCAGGGGTTGGCAAACATATATAGCCCCCTACATGTTTTTGTATGGTCTGTGAGTTAAGAATGGTTTTTATATCTATAAATACAATAAAACTTTTATTTACAAATGTGAATACCATTCTCAGCCTCTAGGCTGACCCACAATATATTTAGTTTAGGGAGTTGTCATTTAAGTAATTCTTCAGAAAGAATGATGTGCCGATGACTGAAAACATGTACCTATCAAGAAAAAAATGAAAAGAATTGTGCCTCTGTGGACGTGACTGATTTTCATCTAAACTTAATTTATTAATTATTTTAACATTCATTTTAATTTTTTTTAGTTCCACATTCTTTTCTTCTCTCTCACCCTTCCCCTAGTCATTGAGAAGGCAAGTAATTTGCTATCAATTATACATGTGAAAGCATTTCCATATTGGCTCTATTGCAAAAAATAAACAATAAAAATGCAAGAAACATAAAGAAAGTAAATAAAGTATGCTTTAATATTTATTCAGAGTTCATCAGATCTCACTCTGGAGCAAAGTGATTTTCCTAAAGCATGGATCATGGATCTGAAGAGTCACTCCCCTACTTGATGAATGCTATTAGTTCTAAACTCTCTCTAGTATCAAGTATAAACTTTTCTTTTTGACTTGTCTCATCTTAACTTATCTTTTGACCTTCATTGGCTATTACTTTCTCTTGAACACTACCATCTAGCCGAATTAGCCTTTTTACTTTTCCTCACTCAAGAGACTTCATCTCCCATCTTTTGCCTCTGAACTGATAATCCCTCATTCCTGGAATGCATTCCTTCCTCATTTTAGCCTCATAGAATCCCTCGCTTTCTTTAAGGTGAAGCCAGGCATCACCTTTTATAAAAAAGCTTTCCCGATCCCTTTAATTTATTTTTATTAAAATTTTGATTTTTGTTATTTATTTTTATTTTCAGTTCTCTCTCCTCCCAGTCCTTCTTCCTACCCATTGAGAAGGCAACAAACAGAACATTCATCACAAATATGAAGTTGTGTAAAATATGGTTCCATATTATTCATGTTTTGAGAAGGAAAAAAAAAACAAGAAAAATATGCTCCCATTTGTATTCTTAGTCTATCAGTTCTCTCTCTAAAGGTGAATAGTATTTTATATCAGGAATCCTTTGGAGTTATGGTGGATCATCATATTGATTTGAGTTACTAAGTCTTTCACAATTGATTATCGTCAGAAGATTGCTGACACAGTATATATAGATTGTTCTCTTGGCTCTGCTCACTTCATTCTGCATCAGTTCATATAATTCTTCTAAGGTTTTTCTGAAATCTCTCCATCATTTCTAATAGCATTATACCCTATTATTCTCCATTAATATACTGCAACTTGTTCATCTATTCCCCAGCTGATAGACATCCCCTTAGTTTCCAATTCTTTGCCACCATAAAAGAACTGCTTTACATAAATATTGTTTTGTCCATATGGGTCTTCCCTCCCTTTTCTATGTTCTCTTTGGGATCCCCTTAATTCCTAGTATCTTTCTGTCCAGCCAACTTTGCATTTAGTTCTTTCTCATTTTTTATTAATCTCATATTTATTCTGTATGTACCTTTCTCATCTCCCACATTAGAAAGTAAATTCCTTTGCAGTATGGATTGCTTTGTTTGTTGTACCTTCATCTCTAACACTAAGCACATTGTTTAGAACATAGTAACCCCACAATAAATTGTTTAATTGATTGACTGGCAGAGGAAATTCCAAATGCTGATGAAATTATAGATCTGGTTAAAAAAATTAAAAAAAGTACATGCTAATAGTTGGCCAATGATCTTGGTAATTGAGGCTGTAGACTTGATTTCTCTAGAGTTCTCTAAGATATAGAATAATAATAAATTATTATGTATTAGAAATAAAATATAAGTAATAATAATAAATATAAATAAAAATGTTTTAATGTAGTATGGAGAGAATGTGGGACCTGGAGTCAGAAAGACCTAAGTTTCCAATTCTGCCTCAGCTACTTGGGCCAGATGCTAGCAGGCATGCCATTTCACCTCTGTCTGCCTCAGTTTCTTCATCTGTAAAATGAGGATCATAATAGAACCTACCTCTTAGAGTTGCCATGAGGACCAAATGATATGTCTAAAGCACTCAGCACGGTGCCTGGCACATAGTTGTTGCTTAATAAATGCAGTATTTCCTTCCTTCCTCAAATGTCCAGTTGTATATAGAGCAGCCAAGTGGCAAGAGCGAATGGTTAAATTCTGCTTTGGCCTTAGGATTCTTTTATGCTTGTATTCTATTTGTGAGATGGGCCGACAGGATGGATTAAACCTCTCCCAGTCCTGCGATTCTGGGAGTCTGGGTGGGGGATAGCAGAGAGAAACCAGGCCTCTTGCCCGTTAGCCTACTTGTCACTGGCAGCAGCGATTGTGTGCGTTGCTAAGATCCAGAAGAGGAAATATCTCCCAATTGCTTTAGAAATGCAAGAAATTTGTCTGTCTGTGTTTTTGTTGCAGTTAGTTAAATCCTCTGGCTCACATTTAATGGTCGGCTCCAGATAGATTTTTGTTAAAATGCTGAAACCTAATTTTTGTTTAACAATTTTCAATTTTGAGGCCAGTGTCAAATTAGTGGGCCTTCCAAAGTCAGGCCCTGGTAATTGGGCAGGCGAAAGCCTTTCTCTGTCTCTCTCTCTCTCACACACGCAGGACATTCAATACATTTTGTTATACTCGCTACAAAAAACCTAGTCAGAAAACCCTGATTTATGATATTGCTCAGGTTTCCTGTTACTTTAAACCACTAACATTCTGAGACTCCACCCTTCGCTCCTGGCCTGCACAACTGCTACCAACCATCTCCTCTCCATATTGTCCAAATCTCCTGGTTTCTGTAAAGCTAGGAAAGAAGTAACCCCCGACCCGGGGATCTGCCTCCGCTGCTGTTTCAGGACTCCTTCTGTTTGGGTTTGGGGGCTCTGCCCGGCTGGCTGTACCCCATCCCTTTGGCTCTATGATATTCGGCGATTACATGAAGAATTCATTTACGGAAAGTGGCCAACCTATCTGGAAAATTCAAGACCCTAAATATCCCTCACTAACTGTTCTTGACTTACAGAGTCTGGAGTCAGGAGTTCAAATCTGACCTCAGATACTTACTATATGATCCCAGACATGCCAGTTACCTCTGCCTCAGTTTCCTCCTCTGTAAAAGGAGAGGGAGAAGGAAATGGTGAACCATTCCAGTTTCTTTGGCAAGGAAAGCCCAAACGGGGTCAGGAAGAGTCAGACAGCACTGAAAAAAAGAATTGGGTGCATTATAACCATTTCCAGGTCTGGAGTCCAATCTGGCCTCAGGACTAGCCCTGTGACTCTAGGGGAAGAAGCCTCTTAATCTCTGCTTGCTTCAGATTCCTCCTTTATTAAATGGGATTAATAGGGAAACTGAAGTTTTGGCCCAGGTCGCTGATTTTCAATGAGTGTGTTGTGTTCTGACCTTCTTCCATTGCAGGCTGATTGCCTTCCCTATTGCTTCTCTTTGCCATGATCTTTATTGCAGCTCCTTCCTCCTTCCCTGCATCCCCTGAATCCTATCCTTGTGGGGCAGCACTAGCTCATTGATGGGTCAGTGGGGCATTAGACCATACTCTGAGAGACTGATGGACCCCCAGCCGACGGGGCGGAGGGGTGAGCTGAGCGGTGGTGGGTGATGAGGAGGGGGGGAAGGAGGCGGAAGTGTCTCTTTTCTTCCTCGGTTTTCCTTTCCTCTTCTTCTCCTCCTCTTCTTCGGGGCCTCCTCTGCTTCTTCGCTCGCGTCGTCTCTTCCTCACTCTCCTCCTCTTCTTCTTCCTCCTCCTCCTCTTCTTCTTCATCCTCCTCTCTTCTTACTCCCCTCCTCTTCTTCTTCTTCCTCCTCCTCTTTCTTCTTCTTTCTTCTCTTCTTCCTCCTCCTCCTCCTCTTCTTCCTCCTCCTCCTCTCCTCTCTCCTCCTCTCCTCCTCCTCCTCCTCCTCCTCCTCCCCTCCCTCCTCCTCTTCTCTTCCTCCTCCTCCTCCTCTTCCTCCTCCTCTCTCTCTCTTCTCCTCCTCCTCCTCTTCTCTTCCTTCTCCTTCCTCCTTCTTCTTCCTTCCTCCTCCTCCTCCTCTTCCTCCTCTCTCTTCCTCCTCTTCTTCTTCTTCATCTCTTCTTCTTCTTCTTCTTCTTCTTCTTCTTCTTCTTCTTCTTCTTCTTCTTCTTCTTCTTCTTCTTCTTCTTCTTCTTCTTCTTCTTCTTCTTCTTCTTCTTCTTCTTCTTCTTCTTCTTCTTCTTCTTCTTCTTCTTCTTCTTCTTCTTCTTCTTCTTCTTCTTCTTCTTCTTCTTCTTCTTCTTCTTCTTCTTCCTCCTCCTTCTTCTTCTTCCTTCTTCTTCTTCTTCTTCTTCCTCCTCCTCCTTCTTCTTCTTCTTCTTCTTCTTCTTCTTCTTCTTCTTCTTCTTCTTCTTCTTCTTCTTCTTCTTCTTCTTCTTCTTCTTCTTCTTCTTCTTCTTCTTCTTCTTCTTCTTCTTCTTCTTCTTCTTCTTCTTCTTCTTCTTCTTCTTCTTCTTCTTCTTCTTTCTTCTTCTACTTCCTCTCTGCTCCACTGCCTATTTCTTGATTCCTGTCCATGGCTATTTTAGAATCTGTAAGGATCCTGGCATCTTAGAATTACAGATTGTTGGAGCATAAGAGAGCTTAGAGATCCTTCTATTCCTTATGTGTGCACCCTCAGCATTCAGGATGGTGCCTGAGACCTGGGAGGCACTTACTGAATGCTGATTGAGTCACTTTCTCCACTGGGATCACCTCATTCCACACAAAAGACTCAGGAAGAAGGGACTTGGTCAAAAACACAGTGAGTCATTGCCAGGATCTGATCCTCTTGTCCTCTTTATCCTTGTGTCTGCCCCAGTTTCCACCCTGGTGCATTACTCATAGGAAGAAATGAATGATGCCTAGATTCTAGAGATAGAAGCATCTCTATAGACCATCTTGTTAAGTTGTTTCAATTGTATCCTACTCTTTGTGTCCCCATTTGGGGTTTTCTTGGCAAAGATACTAGAGGGGTTCACCATTTCTTTCTCCAGGCCATTTTACACAGGAGGAAAATGAGGTAAACAGATTCAAGCAACTTGTCCAGATGTCTGAGACAAAAGACACTGGAATGGTTTGCTGTTTCCTTCTCCAGTTCATTTTACAGATGGGGAAATCGAGGCAAACAGGATGAAGTGACTTGACCAGGTCACACAGATAAGATACTGCAATGGTTTGCTATTTCCTTCTCTAATTATTTACCAGATGAGGAAACTGAGGCAAATAAGGTGAAGTGATTTATCCAGGGTCACACAGCTAGAATATTGCAGTGGTTTACCATTTCTTTCTCTAGCTTATTTTCCAGATCAGGAAACTGAAGCAAATAGGGTGAAGTGGTTTACCCAGAGTCACAGAGTTCATGCCTGAGGCCAGATTTGAACTCACAAAGATGAGTCTTCCTGACTCTAGGTCCATCACTCCATCCACTGCTCCACCTAGCTATCCTTGGACCATCCATTTGGCCCCCATTTTACAGATGACTAAACTGAGTCCTAGAACACTGAAGTCACTTACACAGAGGCTGTAAGTAGCAGAGTCAGGATCTGAAGCTGTGGGGCCAAATAGAGGTCTTTTTTCCCCACTACAGACAGGCTAAGAATTAGCCTCAGCTCCATTTTGTGCAGGTTCACTAAGGATCAGCCAGGACACAGATACAAATGTGGATATTTTCCCTGGCCAGGGAATAAGCCCAGTTCTTTGCAGAAGGCAGACAGGAAATGGTAACAGGTGACATATGGCAGGGATGATAAACCGGGGAGAGTCTGCGGAGTCCCAGTTTGGCCTCCAAGGAGAGCCTTTGGGATTCATGCAAATGTAATTACAGGAGCTTGGGAGCCTGATGGAGGCCCAGGGTGGAGCAGTTCCGAGCACAGGCCATGCACAGATGGGCTCTAAATGAGTTCATCAGATGTTCCCAGCACACAGAGCCCAAAGGTCTTGCTCTCCAAAGAGGCCCCGAGTTCCCTGATTGATGGGGGCCTGCAGGGAGTTTGCAGAGTAAGCCTAGAAGTGAGCAGGCCATCCTCTGCAGGCTCTTGGATCTGGGTGGGCTCTCTTGGGGTGGACGCAGGGTAAGAGCAGCTGATAAATGCTTTCTTGGCTTGCTGGGGGGGGGGAGCTGAGGGGAGGAGGAGACCTTTTGATCATCGTGAGGGCCTTGGACACAAGTAGCCAATTTTGTCCCCGATTTGCTAATGAGGGGCACTTCCATTTGGGCAAGTGAGAAAGGAGACCTCCCTGGGAAAACTTGGTCTGGAATCCCTCAATGTAAGTAGGTGACAATTTATGATATGCATAAGCATTTGTAAGCCTCAAATAAAAATATCTTGTGTTTTTATAGTGCCTCCCTCCCAACCAGCTCAAAGCACTTTGCAGACGTTACTTGGGCAAGGTCTACCCAGTGTTGGCCAAATTGGATAGAGATGGAAAAATTTGGTCCATCCACTTCCCACACAGCCATGGAAGCGGCATGCCTGGGATGGGGCCAACATTTTTGGGGCCCCTTTAGAAATGTGGCATGGCCAAAGACTTGGGCTGAATGGTTCAGTTCTACCAGAAAGATGTCTAGCCATGGCATCTACCCATCTACAATAATCTCAGAGGAAACTGGAGAATGGGAGTTGAGGGTGGGACCAAAGAAATTCACAATTTGGGATGGAATTCTGGAGGACTATCCTAAACTGCTGATCTGAGAATCCATTCAGATTTGGCTAATGCAGAACTGGGATATCCATTTTCCTCTATTTCGACTGGGAAGGAAAATGGCTAATGGGACTTAGACTATGCCTGCACAAAGAAAAAGAAAGATAAAAGAAAGATAACTGAAGGAGCCATGGGTCTCAGTTTTAGTTTTTTTCATTTGTAGCTTAATAACTTTATTACATTAAAGTAGTAGTAGTAAAGAGAGGGAAAGATATGAGAAAGGGAGAGAGATACTTAGCTTTCTAATCTATTGGCTGTCATGATGGGCCGCCATGATGGCTAAACTCCAACAAGGGTTCCTTCAGCTCTCCATGCTCTAGTCAGAAGACCCAGACAGGCTCCTGGTCTGACCTTATAGCTCTTTTCTCCACCCACTAACTCTCACACATCACATCTCAGGAACCAACCATAGTTTCTTAATTTGCCTGGGCTTCCTGGGGGTGGGGGGGTGGGCAGAGTTTCTTCATTTGTATAATGGGATAATAATATGTGTACTATCTTTTTGGTGGCATAGCTAATTGGCACAATGGATAGAATTTAGGGCTGGGAGTCAGGAAGACTCCTCTCCCACAGTTCAAATCTGGCCTCACTCTTACTAGCTATGTGACCCTGGGCAAATTACTTTATCCTGTTTGCCTCAGTTTCTTAATCTGTCAAATAAGCTGGAGAAGGAAGTGTCAAACTATTCCAATATATTTGCCAAGAAAACCCCAAATGGGGTCACAAAGAGTTGGACACAAATGAAATGATGCAGTAACAACTATAACCTGCCTGGTCACTAGTGATATTGGAAAAAAAAGAGCACTCTGTAGACTATAAATCATAATATACATTGAATTATTATTATTATTATTATTAAAATAAGTTTTTAGTATTTGGGACTGCCTCAACAATACGAGCCAAATTGATTAACTGAGTAGAAATGGGTTAAGACCACTGATCTATATATGGTCATTGTTATCCAGAACCTCAGTGCTTTTGCTTCTAATGTGAGAAGATAATTATCAGCAAAAGCAATGACTATGATTATGTTTACTGCCTTTAAAAATAACAAATTATTGTTTAGACATTTTGGTTGTATCTAATTCTTTGTAACCCTATTTGGGGTTTTCTTGGCAAGAGATACTAGAGTGGTTTGCCACTTTCTTTTCCAACTCATTTTCTATATGAGGAAACTGAGGCAAATAGGGTGCAGTGACTTGTCCAGGGTCAGACAGCTAGTAAATATCTGAGGTTAGATTTGAACTCAGGTCTTCCAACTCCAGTCCCAGCTCTCTATTGTCTGTGCCACCTAGCTTTATTAATAATACGATAATATACTTTAATAAATTTAATATTACTTTATTATTTTAAAATCCATTTATATTATATAATTATAATTTATTATATTATTCTATTAAGATTTTAAACTAAATTTAAATTAAAAATGTTAATATTAATAAATTGAATAAATATAACATATCTGACTATATTTTAATAATAATAGTTTAAAATTATGTAGTTTTAGTTTATAGCTTATATAGTATAGTTTATAATATTTATAGCTTAGTTTTAATGTTTACAAAGCACTTTACAGATATGTTATTTGTTACTCACAACTACCCTGGAGGTTTGATGCTATTTCCTCCCAGTCCATTTTACAGATGAGGAAACTAAGGAAGATAGTCATATAGGTAGGAAAAATCCAAGGCAGGACTTGAACTCAGGTCTTCCTGACCCCCAAGTCCAATGCTTTATGTGTTGGACCATTTTATGCAGGGAACATAAAAATATTTAATATAGCGAATGGTAAAATAGGTACGAGTTCGGTATCCTTATTTGTTGACAAGTGAAATAAGGCAATGGAAAGCATGATGGGATTCTGGTTTTTCTACTTCCTATTCAACTGAATCAACATTAAAAAATACCTACTGTATAGATATTGGAGCTACATTGACAGAGGAAACATCCTTTGCTTTCAGGCCACTTATATTTTATTGAGGAAAAATATGTTACAGATAGATCAATATAATGAAAAACAAATGGATGCCGGGAGATCCCAGTGAGGAAATATCCTTTGCTAAAATAGATTGCCACCTGCTTTGTAACTTAGAGTCCTAGAGAGTTGCTTGGGATGCTGACTTGTCAAGGGGTCAGATAGCCAGTCTGTATCAGAGGCAGGACATGAACTCAGGACTTCTTAATTCCAAAGTGAACTCTTATCCAGGATGCCACACTTGCCTTTCAATTTGAAATTTATAGGTTAAAAAATACACACACACACACACACACACACACACACACACATCAGGGGAGTTTATTTAGGAGGTGGCACTTGGCTTGAGCCTTCAAAATGGGACATAGATTATATAAAAGCTTGGAGGTGGGAGGTGGACTGCCACATTCAGGAGAGCATCCAGTAAGCCATTCTGGCTTTAATGTAGAGAACACAAGGAGATAGCAATGGGAAATGAGTCTGGAAATGTAGGTTGGAAATGGATTATGAAGGAGTGTCAATGCCAAACCAAGGAAAATATTTTTATCCTAGAAGCAAATAGGAAGCCACTAAAGCTTTTTGAGTAGGATAATGGCATGCTCAGATCCATGCTTTAAGAGTGTTGTTTTGGTAACTGCAAAGAATATGGAAGCAGGGATACTAATGAGAAGATCTGTGGCAATGAGCCAAGTGAGAGGCAATGAAGAAGGCTATAGCTAGGGGAGTGACAAGAAGGGGAAATATGTAAGCTATATAGTGGAGGTGGAATCACTAGGATTTTATAGCTGATTAGAGAAGGAAGACGATGACTCTGAAGTTGTAGATCTGGTTAAGGAAAAATAGTGATGATTTTGATTGAAAGGGGTGTTGGGGAAAAGGGTCAGTTTTTTGAGAAAAGATAGAATTGTGTAATGGGAATGTTGAGTTTAAAACGGGAGTCCTAGATGGAGAAATTCAACAGGTGGTTGGTCATATGAGATTATGGATTATTCAAGATTAAGGAAATGTACATAAATTTTGGAATCATCTGTATAGATATAGTATTCACAGTGAGAGAGGAGATAAAAGGCCGGGGGAAGAAGAGGAATGAGGAGAGGTTGATGCTGATAGAGAAGTTAAGAAAAAAGAGAAAAAAGTGAGGAAGAGGGAGAGGGTTCAGGCCAGTCATGGAATGAGTATATAGGGTGGGTGATGATCTAACAAAGAGACTGAGAAAGAGAAGTCAAACAAATAGGAGGAAAACCAAAAGAGAGTAGTTCCAGGAAAGCTCAGGAAGTACGAATGGTATGATGCTATCTACCTGCTAGTTGGCATGCAGAAAGATCTAAAAGAATAAGACCAAGAAAAATACCATTAGGCTCAGTAACTATGAAATTGGTGGCAATCTTAGGTGGGGAGAAATTTCATTCTGACTGTGTGACATTGAGCTAATCACTTCCTTTTGGTATATTAAATGTAAAATGAATGGAATAGATGAATTCTAAAGTTCTTTCTAGTTCTAAGATCCTATTTAGAAAGCAGACAGGGAGGTCTGGTGACTTCTTGATAGTCACAGAGCTTGTCAGAGTTAAAATAAACACCTAGATCTCTTTGTTCCCATTCCATGGTTCTAACATTCTGGGTATTCCACCCATCTTAAAAATTTCTGGTTGGAAAGTGCCACACAAAATATATGCATTTGAGGTTTTTTTTTTTTGTTTTAATAAATAACCTGAACACCACTGTACATTGAAATGTAGTGTTCCTGCCTATCCACAATTCAAAGCCCCACTTGTGTGGGTTGTTGATTTTTGGTTAGTAATGAACTGATCCATTGTGCCTAGACATCATAGCTCATATGCTGGGGCGATCAATCATACATCTGAAGGTTGGTGATGGAAGGAGTGGTAAACATGAAATGACAGTATGGGTCATTTACGTAAAGTAACAAGAATGTATAATGGATGATGGGATTGAACCCTTCCATTGCTTCTTGAGGAATGGTGGTTTCTGGATGGACCTTCTTGGCTTTTGGAATTCTTTCCTTAAGGAATTAAACCTCTGGGGACATGTTGGCTGGCATTTATTTGGAAAATAGAGTTCTAAATGCTCCCAACCCATCATATGCTCTGGCTACATTCACCAGTATGTGAGAGAAATCATTTACTATTATGATTTACTAGTGTACACAATATTGGCTATGTTCACTGACTTTAGGCAAGACTTTTCACTTCCTCAGATTCATTTCTAGTTTTTAGAATGTGATGGGGTTGAATTGCTGTTGTTGGATCATTTTTCAGTTATGTCTGACATTTCATGAATCCATTTGGAGTTTTCATGGCAAAGATACTGGGCTGGTTTGCCATTTCCTTCTTCAGCTCATTTTACAGAGGAGGAAGCTGAGGTAAACAAGGTTAAGTATCTTGTCCAGAGTCACACAGCTAGAAAGAATCTGGAGGCTTGAGCCAGAAAGACTTGAACTGTCTTGTCAATGGCTTTGTCAATTGTGTATGACTGTACTCATGAGTTACCTCATTTTCCTTAGACTCAATTTCTTCATCTTTACAATGGGAATTATAATATCTCACTTGCCCCAAAGGGCCTTTTCAATGGAAACCATTGATGGTGAGAGATGACATCTTACTAGTTGATTTCCATTGGCCTATTGGTCATTTCCACTACAATCACATGACCTGTAGAAACTACTGCTGGACATCTCCTGAAGGACATGACATATCCCTGACATATCCCTCCTGACATATCCCTGATTGTGGGAATGACTAAATGGTGGTATAATCAATATTTCTTCTCCTTTCATCTTCCTACAGCCCCCCGATTTTGAAGTCTAGGAAAAAGGGGGATTGGAAAATTGGGTCACTATTTTTGAAAGGTAGCCAGCCTGTGACTGACAATTTCATCTGACACAGGGAATCAGTTGCCTTTTCCACAGAAGAGATGTCTCATTAAAATTCTTTTTCTGTTCTTGTTGGTTCATGAACTGTTTTACTGAGGTTTTTTCTTTTTGTACAGAAAGTTAGATGCCCCAATGATGGAGAGGGTGTTTCCCCTAGAACTGTTCTTTCTGACTTTGGTCTTAGCCCCTGGGACTGAATCTTGTAAGAATTCTTAGTCCATTACTTTATATTTTTTCTCCTTTCTCAAATTGGAATTCAACTCCATGATGTAGAAGTACAAGTAGTTAACCCATGTTTTCCTAACTTTTTCTAATCACAGCAGCCAAATCTGTGATTGTTATGCATTTTGTGTCAAATATAATTGAAAAATGATTCAACAACAAGAATTCAACCCCATCACATTCTGTACTTCTATCTCTGTCTCTGTCTTTACCACTATCAGGGACAATTAGGTAGCATAGTCAATAGAATACTGGACCTTTCTAGTCAGTAAGAACTGAGTTCAAATCTAGCCTAGGTTGCTTATTAGCTGCATGACCCTGGGCAAGTCTCAGAATCTCAGTTTCCTCAACTGTAAATTGGGAAATAATAATAGCACCTATCTCCCAGGGTTGTCGTGAGGACCAAATGAGATAATATTTGTCCAAAACTTAGCACGGTACCTGGAACATAGCAGACACATAATAAACATTTGTTTTTTTCTTTCTTCTTTCTTTCCTTCCCTTCTTTCCATCTTTCTCTTTGACCCAGTTGGCAATAGCATATTTAAAAACATCTCCCCCACCTCCAATCACCAGCAAATTTCATTTCAGATAGCTTCCCTATAGGATGAATGGGATTGGGAAACAATAACTTTTGTAGAGGGATGGTATCCATAATGCTGGAGATGTTAGCCCTTTTCTCTTCCATCCTAGTCAAATTTTATCTGGGATATTGTGTTCAATTTTGAGTCCTGAAGGACACCAATAAATGGAAACCTATCCAGAGGAGGGAGGTTACAGTCTAGTAAAGGAAAGAAAAATATGGTAGAGAGGTGGCTAGGAAGGTTTGGTTCTTTTGATTTTTTTTTTTACTATTTTCAGAACTGGAGTAGCCAAGAGAGAGGAGAGAATATTTTCGTAGCAGTCTTAACATGGCTATGAAGAAGGAGGAGCAGGAGGTCCAGGTCCCAGGCAGGAGGTAGGAGGTAGAACACAGGAACATGGGAGCATGAAGATGCAAATGTTGTCTTTTCTGACCCTTAGAGAGAGGTATTATTTTCTCTCTCTTCAAGATGAGGGAACTGAGACTCCGACATATTTAAGTGTGTCAAGCAGCTAGAAAATGTTAAGAAGTGGGTTTGAATCCAGGTTTTTTTCTAACTTCCAGTCCTGTACTCTGTTCACTCCACCAGGCTAAGTTTTATTACCATAGTCAAGGAAAGTTCTCTCCAAGGTCTCTCCCTTACCTTCTTCATCAGCTTCTTTACCAGCATGCTCCCAGTAGAATGGAAAAAGTTAGGAAACACTGTGTACTATTTAGGGGGTTGGTCTTACAGCATTGCTTTATCTCTGGGAGTATCTGGCTTAAAAGGTATCTTTGGGACCTTTTCTTTGGTCTTGAACTATATCAAGGTTGATGCCCAGATAAGTGCCCGGCCAATCTTGGTGAGGAATTTGGTCAATTGGGCATTTCAAAAGCAACAGCAAGCAGACTGGTTGTGTCTGTGAGATCAGGTGTTTGCTGATAGGCAGGTCAAGCACCTGGGGAGTTGATTCCATCTTCTCATTTGGTGGCTTTGGCCTCCCACAGACCCAGGCTGGAAACGCTTTGCAGCATTGTTTTTCTGAAATGGTTTCTGTTGGTGGTAATGTATATCTACTCTGCAATGGCGGGCAGGGGCTCGCAAAAGATAAACAATTTCCCCCAGAAATGGCGCCTTTCATTCTGGGTGTGAGCTGGGCCTGCTGATGGAAAGTCAAGCTTCTTACACACTGCTGGGCAAGAGGAGGGTAAAATAAACTTGTCAACCTGAGAAAAGTAATTTCATTAAAGCCGCATTAGCCTCCTAATATAATCAGTAGATCAAAGTGCTTCTTCCTGTCTGAGGGTGAAGAAATTGGCAACAGAATAAAGTTTTTGCTGTTAAAAGAGCATCAAAGATGATGTAATTTGGGCACCTTGGAATTAAAAAAAATATTAGTTCATTATCTCATGGGCGACTGACTGAAAGGTATTAGGGACTGCCTCCTCCCCTTTTTCTACAGCTCTTCTTTCCCCACTTTCTATAGTGGCCCACAGCTCATTACTATGGGATGTATTAGGAAACAAGAATAAGCATTTATATAACCCCCACTATGTGGTAGGTACTCTGTTACATACTTTATAAGCATTGCCTCTTTTAATAACAAGAATAATAATAGCTAATATTTATATAGCTCCTATTATGTGCTAGGTAATTTGTTAACCACTTTATAATTATTCTCTCCTTTAATAATAATAGTTAATATTTATATAGTCCCTATTATAGATGAGGTACTCTTATACACTTTATAATTATTTTCTCCTTTAATAATAATAGCTAATATTCATATAGCCCCTATTATGTGCTAGGTACTTTGTTAACCACTTTATAATTATTCTCTCCTTTAATAATAATAGCTAATATTCATATAGCCCCTATTATGTGCTAGGTAATTTGTTAACCACTTTATAATTATTCTCTCCTTTAATAATAATAGCTAATATTTATATAGCCCCTATTATATGCTAAGGACTCTGTTAAACACTTCATAATTATTTTCTCCTTTAATAAAAGTAATAATAGCTAATATTTATATAGTCCCTACTATGTGCTAGGGACTCTATTAAATACTTTATAATTATAATCTCCTTAACAACAATAATAATCTATAACATTTAGATAGTGCCTACTATGTGCTAGGTATTATACCAAGCATTTTACAATTATTATCTCATTTGTGCCTCACAATAAACCTAGGACATACTATTATTATCCCCATTTTATAGATGAAGGAACTGAGGCAAACAGAGATTAAGTGACTTGCCCAGGTTTACACTACTAGTAAGTATCTCAGGCCATATCTGAATTCATCTTTCTGACTCCAGGAGCTCTGACCACTGTGCCACCAGTTGTTTATTAGGCCTGGGAAGTGTCACATGTGAGAATAATAATATACTTACCACATCTATTAGAGGCTCTCAAGGCAATATCCAATAGATAGGACTCTATATTAATGTTTTCCTGGCTATACCAAGAACCTTCGATGGAAAACAATTTTCTGTTTATATGATCTGATGTAGGGCAAAGCAAACAGAACCAGCTGAATGACATACAATTTCAATGGAAAGAAACCAAGTGTGGCATCATTATAATGGCCAAACTGGTCCCCATTGAAGAGATAAGAAAGTATATCTTCCTTCCTTTTTACTTCTTTTTTTTTTAAGCAGATGTAGAAGGGAGCTGTAAACATAGAGCAATGTTGACATTGTTGGACTCAGTTGTTCTGTTGGTTAGTATTGTTGAGCTACTTTTCCCTCTTTTCTTTAAATTTTTTTTTTCTGTATAGGGGAATGGAGAGAATCAGGAACCAAGATCTAGAAATGGTAAGGATGTCTGAAGGCATCAAGCCTAATAGAGGTTAGTAACCAAATAGGTAAGGCCACTTGACAATTGAGTACCTGTGGGATACATTAAGAAATTAAGGAAATGATACAAAGGTAAGTGATGTCTCTTCTCCCTCTAAACCCATCTTTCCTACTGCTGTTGGCCACAGTTATCTCATCTATGTAAATTCTTTCTTCTTTAGCCGTCTCTTCAGAACACCATTTGGATCTTTGGCCCCATATTCCTTCTCCAGCAAAGTTCAGACATCTTTGTGTAGCCTTCTCAAATTGGGTACCACTTCATCTCCCAAATGTTTTCATCTTTGAACCTTTCTAGACACTGTTTTCCCATTCCTGGAACGTCCTCTTTCTCTCCCTCCCTCTCCTTGTCTACACTCTTTTATAGCTTAACTCAAATATTTCCTCTTATGTGAAGTCTGTCCTGATCTTCCCTGGTCATGATCACCCGCCTTGTACCTCACATAATCATATTTTATTCCATGTTTCTCTGATGTGCTTATATAACATTATGCTTTATAGAATTTCAAAGTTGGAAGGGACCTTAGGTTTCAATTAGTTCAACCCCTTTCCTTTGATATGAGAGAAATGAATAAATATGGTGAACTGGCCACTCCATGTCTTATCTCTCTACTAGATATTTTCAGTTGTTCAGTCATTTTTCAGTAGTGACTCTTCTTGACCCACTTTGGGGTTTCCTTGGCAAAAGCAAACTGATTTTACCTTTTCCTTCTCAAGCTCATTTTTACAGATGAGGAAACTGAGGCAAACATAGTTTAAGTCCAGGGTCATACAGTTAGTTAAGGGTCTGAGACCAGATTTGAACTCAGGAAGATGTATTTTCCTAACCAGACCTGGCACTCTATCCACTGTGCCACCTAGTGTACTACCCACCTCAGAACTTAGCATAATGCTCTGCACACAATAAATGCTTAATAAATGTTTATTGAATGAACAAACAACTGCTAACTTTATGGGAAACTAGAGAAGATAAGAGGAAGAAGGAAGAAACTTTGAAATACAAATAATGTACTATAATAATTACTATAATAATGTTAGAAAGTAAGCTCCTTGAGGTTAGGAACTGTCTTTCTTGTTGCTTAAATTTGCCTATCACAAAGTAAGTGTTTAATAAATGTTTGTTGACAGGCAAACATATATATGTATATGTAATCTATCTTCCTGTCTGTCATCTATAATGTATCTATCTCTCATCTATCTACTGTTCGTCTTATCTCTATCTATTTATTGATCTATCTACCCTAATAACAGAATTTAGATTATATCTTGGGTTTTATACAGCAATCTCATCCCAATAACGCTGTGAGGTAGATAACTTAAGTTTGATTTTCTTCTCCCCATTTTACAAAAAAAGGAAACTGAGCTTCTGAGAAATTAAAGGGACTGACTCAGGGCAACTGAATCACAGCATTTGAGGAGAGATCAGAGTTCTGGTTTAGGCGGTATGTATAAAAATAACCTCTCTACACTCTCCATGAATACCTCCAATAAGGAGGAAACCACCACCTCCTGAGGTGTTCCATCTCACTTTTGATTGCTATGATTGTTAGGAAGTTTTTCTTAAGTCAAGCAGAAATCTGCCATTTTGAAGCCTTTACCTATTCCTTTAACTTCTGCCCTCTGGGGCTAAATTTGAGCAAATTTAATCCTTTTCCCACATGGCAGCTTTTCAAATGCCTGAAGACAGCTATTATTCTCCTTCCTTGTCTATATCCTACCTCATCTTTTCTTCCTTGGGCTACATATCTCCCCAGTTCTTTCTGGCTATGACAAGTCCCCTAGGCTGAGGCAGGAACCTTCCATTCAGCTTGTACTTTCTGACCCCAGAACCCAAGTTCTTTCCACAGTGGAGCATCTGAGAGGGAAAAGGAAAACCAGAAAAAGTTTCTCTTTTCTGAGATGGAAGCAACTGAGGAACATACCAAAAATATCTTCTGGGTTTTTTTTCCCAACCATTGGATTGAGAATTAGGACACCTGGGTTCTGATTTCAATTCTATCACTACTTCATTGTATGACTTGAGGAAATCATGATCCCTTGCTAAGAGTCAGTACTTTACTTTGTTAAGTGAGAGAGTTAGACTAGAACATTGGTCTTAATCTTGGGTCCATGGACACCCAAGAGACTAATGGGTAGATTTCAGGAGGTTCATTAACTTGGATGGGAAAAAATAATATCTTTATTTCGGATAATTCCTTTCCATTGTAATCCTGTTTATTTTATTTTGTGCATTTAAAAACACGATTCCAAGAAGGATTTCACGGGATTCCCTAGTCTAAATTTCATAGGATTCCCTAGTTTGACAAAGGAGGTCACAACACACAAAAAAAGAGGTTAAGAACCTCTTGACTAGAGAATCTCTAAGGTGAGTTTCCAGTGTAATTGTGGGCAAGACACTGAATAGGAACCAAATGGCTAAACACATTTCACAATTGTAGTGATACAATTTATTTAGCTGAATGTTTCATGATTAACTTCAGTTATGAACAGCCATATGAATTGAACACTAAAAAATGGATGGAATAGACCTAGAAGAATGAGCTTTGGACTAACAATCAGGAGACCTGAATTCTAGTTCTGGCGACCAAAATTGGTGAGGGGTAGGAGATCATGTGGTATGATGATTGTTCAAAGGAACTACTGATGTTTAGTCTGCAGGAGAAGATTTAGAAGGAGTTTGACTCCTGACATCAAAATATCTAAGGGGCTCTTATTTAGATGAAAGATTAAGCTTGTTTGATTTCAAATCCCATCTTAGACACTTAAGCTTTGTGACCTGGGCAAGTGATTTAACCTCTGTCTGTCTCAGTTTTCTCAATCTGTAAAATGAAGATAATAGCATCTATGTCCCAGGGTTGTTGTGAGGACAAATTTGTAAAAACTCTTTGGAACCCTCAAAGAGCTATAAAAATGCCGGCTCATATTAACAATTATTACTGTTCTGCCTCGCCCTAGAAGGCAGAACTAGGAGCAATGGGTACCAGTTTTAGAGAATTTGATTTGTGTCAGTCATAAAATAATACATTATTTTTGTTTGGTTGTGTCCAATTCTTCATGATTCCAGCTGCGGTTTTCTTGGCGAAGATCCTAGAGTGGTTTGCCATTTTCTTCTCCAGCTTATATGACAGATGGAGAAACTGAGGCAAATAGGATTAAGTGACTTGATGAGGGTCACACAGCTGTCTGAGACCAGATTTGAACTGAGGAATATGAATCTTCCTGACTTCAGGCTTGGCACTCTGCCAATATGCCACCTAGTTGCCCAATAGCAACAACACAATATGAAATAGGCTATCTCAGGAGCAGGTAGATTCCTCTTTACTTTTAAAGGTCTTTTAGCAGAGTCTGGATCATCCCTTGTCAGGGATAGTGTTGAGGGATTCCTGTTCTGGAATAGCTGGGACTAGATGGTTTCCGAGGTTCTTTCCAAACTGGAGCTACTAAGAGTCTCAACTATGACTTTTCTATGTGACCTTTGGATGAATGAATCATAGAGGTGTGCTCAGGTTTGTTATGTTCCAATGGGAACATTTACACCCAGGAAACAGCAAATGCTACAAAGCATGCCTTGATTTATTGTTTTGTTGATGGTCTAGTTTAGGAAGATGATGGTCATATGTTATGAGTTTTCTGGAATCCAGTTGTTAAACATTACTAATATGCCCTTAGTCAATCACTGATGAGGTCTCAGTCAAATCAATTTAGAGGCTTTAACATATCCTTGCATATATTTTAGCTTTAAACATGTCCTTTGCTTATTGATTTAGTTAATTATTATTCATTTGGTTATTTATTTCAATGATCTCTACCATCTTTTTTAACAATAATATTCTATTCAATCTATCAAATATTAATAAAGTATTATGTATGTGCTAGACTCTGAAGAACAGGGGAGATAAAGAAACAATCCCTGCCCTCAAGGAGTTTACAATCTGTGGAGCTTAAAATATTCTCCTGATGATAGTCTATGGCACCCACAATCTCAAAAGAATCTGAATTGTAGATACACCAGAATACAGGGCAAAGATGTAGAGCGACTATAAGCTGGTTTTTGTGTTACCAGTGGCTCACATGAACAAATGGTACAAAAGTGTATCAGATACGCATTCTGTAAGGTCTAATGATAAAGGAACTGGAGCAGTACCTTGTGGTCCCCCACCCTTGCCCCCTCACCCATCCATCTCCCTTCCTGGCCCTTTGGTAGATTTGAGAAAGAAAACTGTATACGGAATAAGCAGAGAAAAACAGAGCTTCTGGGTAACAAAAGGGACCACGTTATCAACCAAATATCAACAAAATACCAAGGCTGAGCTGGGCACTGCAGGAGTTAGAATGACAGTAACTGCCACAAGAAGGAGAGATATATTATTTACAGGAGCTGTGCTGAGAGACACAGAGTTGGAAGTGAAGGCTGGTGACTGGTGGATCCCAGTTGACCAACAGAAATGGAGGGCATGCTGGGATATGTTGACCCTTTGTGGGAGAAAGAGAACAACTGACGCAGGCTGAACTGTCCTTGGGACTTCAATAGAGATGAATGAGGCAGGGACTCATTCATTGGTACTGTGAGTTTGGGAAGAGAGGGTGAACTGTGACTAAACCTAGGGGCTTGGCTGAAGAACCCAGGGAGTGGGGAGGGCATTACAATGATTGCCTTTACACAAACTTCTATAATTAGTGTTTTCATTAGCTTCAGTGATTTCAGGGGACTAAGGAGATTCTTTGAGAGGCATGAGTCTGGGGGCAGGGTGGGTTATTCATGATGGTGGACAGCTGTGTGAACTTTGCACTTTCCACACATTGCTCACTAACTTAACCCTAGTTCTCAACCATAACACTCTGCCTGGATCTGTATTTCTTCATGTGTAAAGTAAATGACTAGATGCAGTCCCTTCTAGCTCAAAATTTATGTATGGTCTACCATGACCTATATATAACTGGAAAAGGACGTGGGAGAGTCAAGTATCAACAGCAGCCTGAATATGCCTCTGGTAGCCTACCAGGGAATGAAGGGAGATGAAAGTAATCTCACATGTCATAAAACAAAAGTCCTTCATCTAAGATGGTAAAATGAAAAGAGGACTAGACTCATTATCAGGAGGATCTGAGTTCAAAGATGGCCTCATGGCTTGGTGAACCTGGACAAGTCATTTCGCCATTTCCTGTCTTAGTTTCCCCATCTGTAAAATGGGGATGATAATCGTGTATTCCTCTCAGGGTTATTATGAGAATCAAATGAAATAATATCCAATGCCTCTCACTTTCCTCATAGTCCTTAGTATACTTGAATTCTGTATGCTTCCATGACTAGGGAGCATGATGCCATGGAGAAGCCATCAGATTTACAATAAGAATCTAGGTTTGAAATCTGACTAGCACATACTACTTTGGTGGACTTTTTCAAAATTTACCTCAATTTGTATAGAAGGGAAAAAAGGTGGCACTGGTGTATGAACACTTGGCTCTCGAGCCAGAGGATGTGGGTTCAAATATATTCCTCTGATGCTTACCATATGATGTCAAGCAAGTTCCTTCATTTAATTCCCTGAGCTTAAGTCTCCTCATCTGTAAAATGATAGGGGTCGAACTAGATAGCCTCTGAAGACCCTTCCAGCCCTAGATCCAGGATCTTTTCCACCTCTATTCATGATCTTTGTACACTGTAAATACCAAGAATTTTTCTATTTCTTCCCTTTCTGTTCCCCTAATTACTTTGCAATCATAGAGTGTCAGATCTAGAAGGGAGATCATTTGGTTCATCCCATAATATTTTACAGAAATTGAAAATGAGGTCCAGAAATGTCAGGGACTTAGCTAAAGTCACATAGCTCAGTTAGGGATGGGCAAGGATTAGGCTTCAGGGGTTCTGGCCCTCAGGACAGTGCTCTTCTAGCCATACCTTCCTGTCTTCTATATTTTCCTAGCCTTTTAGTCATCAGCTTCCACAAGCTAACTATCACAGTTCTGTTGAAACAGGGACTTCTTCTTTGATGGTATTGCCTTTTAGTTTCCACCCCTTTTCCCATAGTCACCTTGTACATCTTTAAAATTAGTTAAGTGAAAGCATATCAACACAATTAAAATATTGCTGCCTAGATAGCTTTTGGTCCAGAACAGGGATGCTTTGTCTGCTGGTAAAACCATTACATATGCTATTGGCGTTCTGGCTCACATCTTGTGAAATACAGCCTGGTGATAAATCTCCAAGCTGGCATCTCCCCAAAGGAAGCTTTTTCTCTCTTTTACCTCTCTTCCCCCCCTTGCCATACCTCATTCTATGATCTCTCTGCATTTCCTTCTTCTGCTTCTCTCTTCCAACCCCAACCCCAATGTGGGAAAAATTCTGTAACAATAAGGAAATGTGTGATTAAAATGACCAAATTATTTATGCCCTTTGATTCAGCTTCAGCGTAACTGGTAATATACTACAAGGATGTCAAAGACAGAAAGGTTCCATATTTCCCAGAATATTAGTAGCAGAACTTTTGTGGTTATATCCTCCCTTCCCCCTACAATCAATGGAGAAGACAGCGTGGCACAATAGAAAAAGTCTTGGCTCTAGAATTAGAGAGCATGGATTTAAGTCCAATTTTAAGTGTAGCTAGGTGGCATAATGGATAATGCTGAACCTGGAATAATTAATAAGAGTTGAGTTAAATCCACCCTTAGACATTTATAGGCTATGTGACCCTGGTTGAGTCACTTAACCTCTCTTTGACTCAGTTTCCTCATCTCTAAAATGGGAATAACAGCTTCTACTTCCCAGGGTTGTTGTGAGGATTAAATGACATGATTGCAAAGTACTTAGCACAGTCCTGGTGCATAGTAGGCCCTATGTAAATATTAACTATTATTATTATTTAAATCCTTTGTCTAACACAGTCACCATGTGACCCAACTACCTTTGTCCTCAATTTCATCATTTGTTAAAAATGCTGGAGAAGGACTAGATGAGTTGATGCCCCTTCCAGCTTTTGATCTATGGTTTTAGTTGGGGAAATGTCTGAACAAATTGTGGTACATGGATATAAGGGAATATTATTGTGCTGAAAAGAAAAGATAGAGACGAGGAATTCAGAGAACTAGGAGAAAGACTGGAAGTAACTGATTCAAAGAAAAGAAGGAATGAAAAAAGTGGTTTTTATAGTCCAAAAAAAGGAGCCCGTGCCCTAAAGTAGCTTACATTCTGCTCAGGTGAGATACATGTAGGGGAGTGGTGGTTGGGTGGTTTGGTTTGGGAAATCACATGGATGATGAGTTGAGTCATGGGGAGTTGATTGACATACCCTTTCCAGCAACAATGGCAGTGTTGTTAATAGTTCTAGAGCCAAAATGGAGAGGGAGGAGAAGAGTACTTGAGAAATGTGGCAGGGTAGAAGGAAATGTCCAATGGTCTGCAAAGTGTAGCAGTTAACTGGGCAAATATGAAGAACAGAGGCTCAGATGAGGGGGTGAAGCCTGGCTGGGGCCAGGGAGATAGAGGGATCCAGACAACCACTCACCAATCAAAATGGGTCACATCCTAGGAGAGGAACTCCAGAGCTGAGAGGGTCAACACTCCCCCTCCTACCCCTCAAACCTTCTCCTGGAGAAGGAAGCAGGCAGGCAGAATAAAGAGAATTACATTCACAATGATTGCACTATTCTACAGAATGATGATGTCATTCGTATTAATGTTATAACTCATCTTGGTTCCAAATGACTGATAATGAAATGCATGTCCCTTCAAAGAAGAGGAGAGAGGGGTGATGGGCTTCAGAAGCAGAATGATGCACAGGTTGCCAAACCTTTCACTGAAACTCAATGGTTTATAACTTTGGTTCTAAGACAAGACCCTCTGGGACAGGGTTCCCAACTTTTCAGTAGTTTCCATGGTTTTTTTTAACTCTTTCCTTTCTATCTTAGTAACAACTCTAGGATGGAAGGGCAAGAGCTAGGCAAACAGGGTTAAGTGACTTGCTCAGGGTCACACAGTTAGGAAATATTTGAGGCATGTTTGAACCCAAATTCTTTCCATTCCAGGTCTGTGGCTATATCCACTGCCACCTTGCTTCCCTGAAACCCATGATTTTTGATTTTTAGCAAACTTTCCCACACTCCAGATTCAATGTGAAAGGAAATATTTTCTTAACCATGCATCTGCCCAGAAGAAATAATATTAAATACAAAATTGTTTTTTTAAATAAAGACAACTTTATTTAGTACATAACATTTTTTTCACTAGTATACTTTTCCTCCATCCTTGCCTTCTTGACTTCCTTTGAGATTCAGTTCACATCTCACCTTCTGCAAGATGACTTTTCTGCCCCTACCCCCCCACTTTTAGTGACTTCCATACAAGATTACTTCTCATTTGCATTGTATTTTTTTCTTGTATATATAGCTTTTGGCACTTTGTCTCTTCCATTAAATTTTAAGTTTTTTGAGGTAGAGACAACTTTTGTCTATTTTTATATCTCTGAAACTTAGCCCAGGGCTGACACATAGTAGGTGCTTATTAAATACTTTGTGGACTAAAACTATTAATTTTTTTAACCCTTACCTTCTGTCTTGGAATTAATACTGTATATTGGTTTCAAGGAAGAAGAGTGGTAAGGGCTAGGCAATGGGGGTTAAGTGACTTGCCTAGGGTCACACAGCTGGGAAGTGTCTGAGGCACTGAGGCACCTGATTTGAACCCAGGACCTCCCATGTCTAGATCTGGCTCTCAGTCCACTGAGTCACCTAGTTGCCTCCCTTAACACTATTACTTTTGGTATATTTTAATAGGGCAACGGCTTCGACAGGCCGGCTAAACCTTGTGAGGGTAGCCATCAGGTCGACGTCGACCCCTGGTGAACTAGGGCTTTGCTCACCCAGCATGTGAAGACTGCTTCGGTGGAACAGGCGGAAGAAACCAACAAGAAGGTTCAACGGCTGAGATGGCGATGCAGCAAGGCACTGTGGAGTGCTTAGGGCATGATGGAGCACAAAAGACAACACGGCCATCCAATGCAGCTGAGGAAGTCTCCAGGTGTAACGACTTTTTGTGCCACTGGACCCTGGCTTCCAACGCCAAGAGAGTGGGACTGTCTCTGTGCATTGACTTTTCCACTTAAATCTTCATGCACAGGTGTTTTTGTGCACAAAAATGCACAAAGACAATCGTCATCCTCGGTTTGAGAGACAACCAACATAACATTTTAATAGTATAACTGTGTTACATACTATATATTCCCTATATTACTTTGATAAGCTTCTTGCTCCCTCTTTGGATTTGTGTCCCCCAGGCTGGGAGACTGTACCCTAGATTGAGGACCTCTTAAGTGAGGTCCACAAACTTGTTTTTTAACAATATTTTCATAATTATATTTTAACATAATTTATTTCCTTTCTAATCTTATATAGTTTGTGCAATTTAAAATAAAACTATTCTGAGAAGAGGTCCAAAGGCTACACCAAATTGCCCAAAGGGTCCAGGATACCAAAAGCTTAAGAATCCTTGTCCTGGAGCAAAGGAGAGAAGATACCTCTTTCTTAACAATATAGGGTCTTCTAAAGTCTCATGCTGATCCTCTCCTTCCCACCTTCAAGTCAAACCACATTTGATTTACAAGGCAATATAAGGATAGGCTCTTAAGAAAAAGCCTCAAAGATTATTTGATGTAAGCCCCTTTGTTTTACAGAAGAGGAAACTGAGACCCAGGAAGAGGAAATGATTTGACCAAGCCATGCAGCATTAGTAATTGTGTATGGGCTAGAACCCCAGTCTCCGAATTATAGCATTCATTCCACTATATGTACTTGATTGCCAGCAATTGCTTCCAAAGGCAATTCCCTTGTTCATTTTTCCTCCTTTTTCTCTCCCTGATGATATAGGCAGTAAATCAGTGGCTGGGCTGCCTCAGCTGACTCTGTCACCATGCCTGGCTGAAGCTGCAATTAGAGGCTGCCCTGCTCCAGAGTCAGTACCCAGCAGCCACGGAGGATTAATTAAGGCTGATATGAAACCCAGATGTGCCCTGTTAAATGGAAAACCATAGGGAGAACCATCCTGCTTTCTTTCCAAGTGGCTGGAGGAATAAGAATCGCCCACCCAGAATAGAGGCTGGAAGAAGAGATGCATCCAAGGGAAGGACTGGCTATAATTAGAATCTTCAGGGCCACTTCCACTGCCCCCATAACCCATTGTCCCTAAGATTTCTAGGTCTGAGTGTGAACAGCGACAGAGCCCCATATCCCTTTATTAGCTCATGTTGTCCACCCCTTGCTCTTATTTTTATCTACAGAGAATGGCTGGTTATCAAGTCACTAAAACTTGGCAGCTGGGCTTGGAATCAGGAAGGCCACAACTTCAAATCTTCCTTTCTCATTGTGTGAGTCTGTGCAAGTCATTTAACCTCTCTTACTCAGTTTCCTCATCTGCAAAATGGGAATGATTCCATAGATTGTTCTAAAACTTGAGTGAGATAATATTTATAAAAGGATTTTCAAATGGTAAAGTATCATATAAATGTTAATAATTTGATAGATGGTAGGTTAGGCTGGTAAATCCTCAGGAAGAGATAATGTGGTCAGTAGCTTGGGTACACCACCCACAATTCTGAGTGAGAAGAAACCTCAGAGGGCATCTAAGGAATCCTCTGCTTGAACAAGAAACCTGCCTGGAATATCCCTGAAAGTGATTGGTCCTCTAGCCTCTTGCTTGAGATTCCTCAGCAAGAAAGACTCCACTATCTCCTGGAATCCATTTCAACTATGGAGAATTTTAACTTCTAGAAAGTTTTACCTTCTGTCAGACTGACATTTTCCCCTCTACAATTTTTACCTATTGCTCCTAATTCTTCCCCAGTGGAGTCCAATGAATCAAGAGCAATTCTGCCTCTACATAAAAACCTTTCAAATACTTTGACTCAGCTACTATGTCCCCCAAGCTGACTTTTTTGGAACTCAAGTATTGAACATCACATTTTTCATGGCTTAATGTCATCTTCTCCTCTAGTACTCTGAAGCTAAGATATGACCCTGGGTTCCTGGAAACTATGCAAGTAGAGGATGAGCTCTGATAGATTCTACTAAGCAGGAAAGCTTTAAATGAGAGCCCAGGACCCAGAACTTGGGCTGTGTGGTTGTGGTCTGAGGACAAGCCTACTTAAGTTTTTCTTTTTTAACCTTTACCTTCCATCTTAGAATCAATCCTAAGTATTGGTTCAAAGGCAGAAGAGTGATAAGCACAAGACAATGGAGGTTAAGTGACTCTCCCAGGGTCACACAGCTAGGAAGTGTCTGAAGTCAGCTTTGAACCTAGACCTGACATTTCTGGGCCTGGCTCTCAGTCCACTGAGCCACCTAGATCCCCTACCCTTTCTTCCTCAGTAAAGTTTTTTTTAAGGGCTATAAATCACTTAAAATAATATATATATAATATATTTATAATATTTCTCCATGGTTATATTATTCATGTTCTTTCCCTCCCCTCTTTCCTCCTTTCTCTGAACTAATGAACAATTTCACCCCCAGTAAAATTCTGAGAGGCCCATTAATTTCTCATTAGTTTGGTCACAAAGTGCTGTGTTTTGGAGTCATAGCATCTCTCCTCCCTCTCTCTCTGTGTCTCTGTTCTTGTCCATCCCTCTGTTTCTTTCTTCCCTCTGCAATGCACCTTCCTTTGTAACAAAGAGTATGCAATATTCCACAATGAAAATGTTCCCATGTATACTCCCACTTTTCCATTAAAAAGAAGGACCACTACTATTTTTATACAGTTTTAAGAAGGGTTACCACCTCAGTCCGAGGATGTATCTTCCACGTCAACAAAGGTCATTGAGGGATCAAAATTTCATCTTATTAAATTAATTAGATAATTCCAACCTGAGGTATATTTTAGATCCTCTTGGCAGAAGATATTGTGCTGGTTTCAAGTCTGTAACAGTATAGAACCTCCTAGAAAAGACTTAAAAATATTCAAGAATTTAACTTGACTATCCACACAATAAAGGCTAAATGGATGAAAATTATCTGTTCCCAGATAATGACATGTAGTTAGATGGATAACCTGTACACTTTGTCTTTCAGTGTGTCTATCTTGAATAGCCAGTACAAATAGACAAATGAATTGGGTACAGAATGAAAAAGGAAAAGGAGAACAGTATGGATTGCCTTTAGTAAATGAATAGCAAAGCTCCTTTTATGATCCTAAAATGCTCCTGGAAAATGAAAGTCAATCTTTTTAATGCCAATATAAATTCTACTAGTAATTTTGGACTGTTAGATATTTTCTGCTTAAGAGCAACGATGCAACTCAAGGGTAATGAGTAGTAAAAATTTAATGCTATTCAGAGAGAGCTGAGAAGAACAGGAATGTCAGTGGGAGTACCAATGTCCCACAGTGTCATGTGCAGCACACTGGTGGTGGAACAGATGTGCAGTGAGATAAATGCTCTTATTGAATGGCCAGAGCTACTGAAGACTCAAGCTTACAGAGAGTCTTTAGACCAGTGGTTCTCAACCTTTCTAATGCCGTGACCCTGCAATACAGTTCCTCATGTTGCAGTGACCCCAAACCAAAAAAAATTATTTTGGTGGCTACTTCAAAACTGCAATTTTGCTACAATTATGATTTGGAATGTAAACCTGATATGCATTATGTATTCTCATTGCTACAAATTGAGAGGTTGAGAACCGCTGCAATAGACAAAGATAAAGTGGCACTAATTGGAGACTACAATGGAGTAAAGTTGTGAATTGGGGGGAGTCAATGGAATGAGGGATCAAGGGAAGAAAGATTAATTCTATTAAGCAAGAGGATAGGCCTGTTTATTGGGTTGGTCAAACCTTAGCATACAGTCATTACGAGCCTCCCTGGGAGCTGGGGTTTTCATGGCTCACAAATTGAAAATGTGTATCACACAGAGAATAGCAGTGAAGAAGAACATGATGAGAATAATCAGCCTATAACATGTAACCAACAAGGAACCTGGAAGAAGACCAGGAATAAGAAATGGCGTCAAGGAAATGTTTGAGAAAAGACAATGAGGTGGTCATGTGCCAAGGAGAAGGGATGACAAGTGGACAACGTAAGTATCTTTCACTATGCCTACAAAACGTATGAAGCCTCCAAGAGGTTGGGTGGCCTTCTTGTAGCAGACTTGGAAAGGAATAGCACAGAATGGATAGACCTGGATGGATCCAGAGCAATAGGCTCATGTTAAAGATCCCATAAGGTCTAATGAATAGATCTTCTGGAAAAGTAATATGTTTGCCTAGACAGGTGCAACAGAAAGAATGCTAACCTATAAGACTTGGACTTTAATCTGCATTTTTGAAGGGAGCTCCCAAATCAATAAAACCATTGATCCCTTTCAGCATTTGAGAATTAAAGAATTTTTTATCATCCTACATATTAATTATTCCTTCCAATTTTGGGTCATGATAAATGTAAACATGCCTAAACAAAGCAATAATAAAATGGTCATCAGCATAGGACAAAGGACAATTCTTGGAGCACTTGGCTTGAGATCTCTTTAGAAGATTAGCCCTAGTTAGAGGTGGGTTAGGGCAAAACAAGAGATCAATTTCAGAGACCTAGTGGAAAATGGGATTTCCTCATGGAAAGTCAAGGTTAGCCAGTTTCCCAGTTGCATTTAGGTTGGGTCCTGTTTTCAAAGGCCCCATTAGGTTGAATATAGTCCTCGGAGGCTTAGGAATGGGGAGAAATTAAATTCTTACACATTCTTTTAAAGCAGATACACCTGTCTAATGCTCCTTTCCCCATTAGAGAGGGAACACACCATTGCCTCTCTCTCCAAATAACACCCAACAGAGTCATTAATGTCATTTGCTAGATTCCCTTCCTCCCTTCTCCTCTGAGTAGCCACACTGTGCCCCATTAAGCAGCTGCCATGGATGTATGTGGTCCCTATGCCCAGGTTGAGTTACAGCTTGCTGTGTTCTTGAAGTTGTGGCCTGTCTGTGGGGAGGAAGGGTGTGCTATAATGCAAGTTATTATTGTATTATTAATAATAGACCTGGATATTACCAGAGCTCTTGTTGATCCCCAGGGGGAATGAGGAATTGGCTCTGGAGAATGTCAAAGCACTTTAACAGAGACCTGAGGTTACAACAATAGCTGCCTAGCCAAAGTGGTCCTCTGGTTTCACCTTCAGCTCTAGTCAGGCAAAGGTAGGGCATCTCTTAGGATATTTCTTTCTTCTTTGGTTCTTAGAGAGTTGCATTCATTCATTGGAGAAGAGCATCCAGGCAGTTCATCTTCTAAAACCAGGCTGGTTTTCCAGATGTGGGAATGTCGAAGCCCCAGAATGACAGACTAGAATTAAAGGCCCCCATGATGTCTAATAAACAGGCCATATTCATCTGGCAAAGTGGCATGTTCACCCAGGCAGGTGCAGCGGAAGGAGTGCTGGAGCCAGGGCTCCTCTGGTCCTAACTAACTCTAGGGCTAAGGTTAATGGCTTCTCATCTCTGGTCCTCTCTTTAGTAGGGTGGGTGGGGGATTGGACTAGATGACCTCTGAGGACCCTACCAGCTCTGACATTGTGTTCTAAGCATCCCTGCTAGGCTTGATATTCAATGTTTTGAAGCCCCTTCCAGCTTTGATATTTTATGTCCAAAGGCCCCTTCTAGGTCTGACATTCTATATTCTAAGGTGCCCTTCAGCTCCGGCCTTTTTATTTTCTAAAGGCCCTCCAAAATCTGTCATTCAGCCTTAGACCCTTCACTCTATGTTCTAAGGATCTTCCTAGCTCTGACATTCTCAGTCTATCGATAAACATTTATTAAATGCCTACTCTGCTTTTTCAGTCATATATCCTGTGACTTGAAAGGGTGATATAGCTGTAGAATTATTTTTCGGGTGTCAAATGTCTTCTTTTTTAACTCTACCCTCTTATTATTTGTTCCATTGAGGCAAAATTAATGATTTTTTGCCTGAATTATCTGGACGCTTCTCATAAACATTTAATAGGAAAGATAAATGAATCAATATCTTCTCAATGATCTTTTCTGGGGATAATAATGCCACCTGAGATTCCCCCCAGCACCTCCCAGTTTCATTTTTTCCAACCTTTTCTGGATATTTTGGCATTCACTTTTTGCATACTTCCATCTATCTGTGTTATTTCCCAACTCAATAAAATCCAATGCTTCCTTGACAGTCTGGCCCCTATCTATCTTGCCAATCTCATTAGGTATTAATTCCTGTAACTGGTGATGTGGCTGAACTTGCCTTTTCTTTGTTCCTCACACACAATATCCCATTAAGATGCCTTTGACCTGACAGTACCCTGTGCCCTGTGTCTGAAATGTACTCCATCTTCATTCTTTCCTGCCTCATCAAATCCTTCCTTAAAAACCAAACAAAACCCTTATCTTCCTTAGAATCAATACTGAGTATTGGTTCTAAGGCAGAAGAGTGGTAAAGACTGGGCAATGGGGGCCACACAGCTAGGAAGTGTCTGAGGCCCAATTTGAATCCAGGACCTCCTACCACTGGGCCTGGCTCTTATTCCACTGAGCCACCAAACTGTCTTCTTTCTCCCTTTTTTCAAGAAATAGTTCAAGCATCTATGTTAAGCCTTTCCTGATATTACTTAATTTCTACTGGCCATCCTGCTAAGCTGCCTTCTTTGAATATAAACTTCCTGTCACTAAGGATTGTTTTATTCTTCATATTTGTATCTCTAGCACCTAGCCACACTGGGGCCATAGTGGGTGCTCAAGAAAAGCTGTTGATTAATCACAAAATGATGTCACATCCGTCATGGAGTGTGTGTGTGTGTGTATTAACTTTGGTCTGATTCAGTTGCTCTTTTTATTTTCCTTTTATGTAATTTGCAATCATGAAACACCACAATCTCCAAAGAACCAAAACTAAAAGTAACCTATGAAGAAACCTCGGCTGGGTCTAAGTAGGGAAGGCTCAAACATATTATCACCCACAACACATGCAATAAGTGTTATAAAATGGGTAATCCAGGAAATGTATCATAACAGGCACAAGGTGATGACTGAGAGTGCATGGACAAGGACTCACATGTAGTAGGTTTAGAAATAAAACACTACCATGTGTAGGCAGGCTCTTTGCTAACATGCATATAACAATCTCAAGGACAAGGCTATAGGTGTGTTTTGCTGAGTGAAAGGAACACGCTCTCAGGATCAAGTATTCCAAACCACAGTCTCTCTTTCTACTTGACCTTATAAATTCTCTCAAATTGGTCTTAAAGGTAATCAAAGGATCCCTTAAATATTTTTTCCATTTTTCCATTGAATCCATTTTTAATAATTGTATTCTGACATTTTGCAATCCATGTTCTCTCCTTCCCTTTGACTCTGCCACCTCAAGATCGCATATAATATGATATAGATTGATGGTTCATGCAATACGTATTTCCATGTTTGTCATGTTGTGAAAGAAGACACATATTGCTTACACTAGAGAAAAAGTCATGGAGGAAATAAAGTGAAGCGTAACGGAAGCCTTCAATCTGATCCAGACTCGACCCTGTCAGTTCTTCTATGGTAGATAAGAATAATGTTTTTTGTCACGAGGCTCTTGGAATTGTCCTGGATCTTTGTCATTCATATTTGAACATCAGAGATCATGTTTTACTTATACAATGTTCTTCTGATTCTGCTCATTTAATTCAAAGAATTTCTTCTGCTATTTCTTCATAGTTTACTGAAATTTTACCTTCTTCCTTTATTTATTAATTATCTCCAAGTTTCAACATTCAACTCTTTTTCCTCATAGACTTAAGTCTAGGAACACTATGTTATTGTTTACATAATAGATGAACAGTGTAACAGCTATTAGGAATACATACTTAAATATATGGACAATGTATCAGAGGCATGAATGATCGTAGCTAGAGTCACCTTTCTCCATTAGTTACAACCGATGTCTTCTCCACAGACTCTGGAGCCTCCATTCAAGAGTCTCACAGTCCACTGGCCAAAGACTCACAAAGGCTTCTCGAGGTAGCTTTACCTTGAGGTATCTTCTGCATAGACTCTCAAAAATAAGTTAACTTCTCAGTTTCAGTCTTTTAAAAGATTGACTGCTAAGTCTCATACTTCTTTCCCAGACTCCTCACAGATGAGAGCTCTTCATGGTTTGACAGGCTCACAAAATTCCTCAAAGAATGACAAACCATCTTATTCTAAGATTCTGTTCTCATTCCCTTAAAGGGACAGCAAGAATGCCCAGTCTCCATCAGAGAGAGTAATTAAGCTGGGGTTACCTATGGCCCTGTTGGGAGAGAGAATAGGAACTTGAGTATCAACTATGAGGCTTTTAGCGCTTTGAGTAGATCCTCATTAGATAGTGAATTTAAAGGAAGACAAAGACAAGAAATAGAGGTTGAGAAGGTGGAGATAGGCTGACTTCTATACAATCAGGAGGAAGGGAATAGATTAACCTATACTTATATACCTATATACTTACCTCAGCTTTTAACTTTCAGTCAATCAATAAGCATTAAGTTCCTACTATGGGTCAGGCACCATACTAGGTGCTGGAGATAAAAAGACAAAAAATAAAATAAAACTGCCCTCAAGGAATTTACATTGTAGCTTGAGAGACATCTGAGTGTTATTCTTCTGCATATAATTTGACTGGTTGGTTTTTCCTGAGTGCTATAAGAATTAAATTAATGTCTAATACTTCAAGTATTATTTTTATAAAGTTTATTATCTGACAAGATAGAACCATGTGACTAAGTTTTTCTACCTGCTCAAAAATTCCTGCTCCACCAAAGCTGCAACAGGAAGGAAAAGGAGAGTGAGAGATGGAACTCCACCAAATTTATCTCCTGTCTAAGTCATCTCATAATGACAGGAAGAGAATAGGATGCTGGGAATCGTAGTTTTGCCAAGGTAACAGATTCTAATTACACATTGGACAAGTGCTATCTCTTGTCAACAAGTAGATGGGTATAGCTGACCTTTAACTCCTTTGTCCTGGAGTAAAGAAGGTAGATTAATGTGGCTTGAACTGGCTAGAATCATATGATTAGAATTAGAAGAGGTCTTAAATCTCATTTGATATTCACACTGATTTTATAAATGAGGTAACCAAGCCCAAAGGCAATGAAATGACTTGCCCAAAGTCATGTAGTTTGTATGTAGCAGTGTTGGAATTTGTCATTCTAGCCCAGGGCAACGTCATCTTCCATGGCACATGCACTCACAAACTTTAATGTCATCTTTAACTCCTCCTTGTCACTCACCCCACATAGCCAATCCAGTTCCATGTCTTTTCCTTTTTCCTTTCCAGCAGCTTTTATTGACATCCTTTCCCCTCAACATATCCACAAAGGTTCAGGCATCCATCATCTCTTACATGGAATATTCACTGACCTTCGAGATGGTTCTCCTTCCCTAAAGTCTCTTGCCACTCCAGTATTTCCTCCACTTAGTTGGTATAGTATGATACAAGAAAGACTGATCATTATTATAATAGCATTTAGAGTGCTTTAAAGATTGCAAAAAATTGTTTTGCTTGAACCTCACAACAATGCTAGGAAGTGGGTGCCCTTTACAAATAAGGAAATTGAGGTAGCTGAGTGAAAGGTGATTTGTGTAGCTCCAGGGGCTCTCTACTACCTTCAGGATCAAATATAAACCCCTCTGTTTGACATTTATAAAGGGTCTTGGCCCATTCCTGGTCCTTCCAGCTCTCCTCCAAATACTCTGGTCTAAGTGTCCCTTGCACACAATTTTCCTTCTACCTTTTCCATCCTTTTTACTGTCTGTCCTTCATGGCTGGAATACTCTATCCCCTCACTTCTGCCTTTTCTGTTTTCCTGGCTTTCTCCAAAACTCAGCTCAAATCTCTCTTTTCTTGGTCCTTCCTGCTGCTCACCTACTCTGTGTATATTTTGTATCCGCTTGTCTACTTATATATTACCTTACCCATGTAAGCTCCTTCAAGGCAGGCATTATTTTTGCCTCTTTCTGTGTATCTCTAGTGCTCAGCACAGGTTAATGGAACCTAGTAAGTGCTTTTGCTTTTGTTTATTCATGTCTGATTCTCCGTGACCCAGTGTGGCTTTCTTGGCAAAGATACCAGAGTGGTTTGCTATTTCCTTCTCCAGTTTTTACAGATGAGGAATATGAAGCAAACAGGGTTACATGGCTTGGCCAGGGTTATGTAGCTTGTAAGTGTCTGGGGTCAGATTTGAATTTGAGTCTTTGTGATTCCAGGACTTGTGCTCTCTCCACTTCACCACCTACCTGTCCTACTAAATGCTTATTGACTGACTGACATCTAAGATTGTTGACTCCAAATCCAGAGAGCTTAAAGGCTAGGATCTGAAGGCAGTTAGGTGATACGGTGGATAGAATGATCAACTTGGAGTTAAGATTTGAGTTCATATCTGTTGTCACATACTTACTAGCTGTGTGAACCTGTGTAATCATTCTCTGCCTCAGTTTTCTCATCTGTGAAATGGGGATAATAATAACGCCTCCTCCCAACATTGTTATGACAATCAATTGAGAAAAATATTTGCAAACATATAGATACAATTATGATAATAAGCAATCAATATGCAGTTATTAAGCATAAGCTTGTTAAGCTTTGGGGGTATCAAAAAGAGGCGAAGGCCATTTTCTACCTTCTGAGAGCTTATAAATAATTGTAATGATAGCACTTTAGGTTCTGGTCCTGGCACATGCAGTGGTGGAATATTCCTCTAAGATTCTGTGGCCTGAGACAGACCTGGCCTTTCTAGAGTTCCATGGGAGACTCAGAAGAACAATGAAAAAGAAACCTTAGAAAAATCATTTTATTGAGGATTTAAAACACACTTTCTATTATTTATAGAACACTAAGTTCCTCTGCCCTGAACAACTAACTAAAATTCAGTGAAGACTTATGAAGGTGATGGGAGAAGCAGTGAGTAGACCAAAGCCCAAGGCCCCAGATTTTGGTCTAGGAATAAGTTTTATCCCTTCCTCTCATTTCCCTCCTGCCTAGTCTTTGGGTGGTAGGGGTGGAAGGGACCAAACTAATAGGCAGACTGACCTGGCACTGGGCCACATGCATGTAGTATAAAATATTTTGAGGCTCTGGGGAATATGGAGTGCTAGAGAACTTAGGTGAAATTGAATATTCTTGCTCTAGATTTATTAATAAAGGGGACTTGGTTTGGGCTTTGTGCCACCATGCTCTAGTCCTTGGGATGGGTGGTATTTCTTTCTGTCTTGCTTCACCTTTTCTGGAGGTAAATTTCCTTGGATACATTTTCTGTTGTAGAAAATGAGCATTTCTATAGGCTCTAAGATACACTCAGGAACTTATCCATTTAAATTGTTTAAGATGGTTGAAACCATTTAAGACCTTCCACACACTGCTCCCTGCTGTGATACCCTCCTGTCCTCCTCCACCTTCTAGAGTTCAAATCCAGCCCCAGATGCTACCTCTGTTACTCTGACTGAGTCACAACATCTTGGTGACTCGGTTTTTCTAATTGTAACATGGCAATGGCAATGGCATTTATTTCTTATCCCAGAGTTGTTAAAAGGATCAAGTGGTGATTAGCCCCTACCAAAATGGCCCAAGGTAGGTACTTAAAAAATACTTAGTATCCTTCCCCTTCTTAGAAAAACAAAATTTACATACTGTGTGGATGTAATGGAGCTGGAAAGGCCATAAGAAGACACTATGAGATGGAAGAGGCTTTAGAATATTGAATGTTAGTTCTAGAAAGAGTCTTAGATTATGGAAGACCAAGGATGGGAGGGCTCTTAGGAATATTAGCACAAGAAGGACATTAGGAACATAGACTATAAGAATTGGAAAGGACCTTAGTGAATGCAGCATCATGTTCATGTTCATAGAGGTCACCTATTCTAACCACTTTGTTTTACTGGGACCCATAGATGTTAAATAGCTTGCCCAAGGTCATACAGGCAGTGAGGGCCAGGGAGAAATTTGAACTAGGGCCTCTGATTTCATTCAGTGCTTTTTTATGTCCAATCTAGAAAGGGCTAAATAAGAATAGAGAATGGTAGATGGAGACAGATCTTTAGGGCATAGAATGTCAGAGATAAAAGGGACATTAGGAATACAGAAAATCAGGATTATGAAGACCCTTAGAATAAACAATGCCAGAGCTTGGAGGGGCCTTAGAACATAGAATGTCAGAGATGAAAGGGACCTTAGGACCCAGAATATCAGAGGGACTTTAGAATGGTAGAGCTGGAGAGTATCTTGGAGATCCTGTGCTCCAAAGCCCTTCATTTCCCCCCTCCCCCATTTTATTGTTATGCAAAACACACTGCCATCTTGGTCATTGTTGTAAGAGCAAACTCATACATAACCAACCTCCCTTCCCAATAAAACCAAAGAAACACTGATATGAAAGATGACTCCCACAGTTCTTTTGAGCATTCCCCATCACAACTCCTTCAGGATTGTCCCAGATCATTGCATTGCCAAGTCATCACAGATAATCATTGTCCAATATTGCTGTTACTCTGCACCTTCATATTTAAGAAAGCCCTTACCTTCTGTCTTAGAAGCAATACCATATATTGGTTCCAAGACAGAAGACTGGTAAGGGATAGATGATGCCAGTTAAGTGGCACTTATCTCTTATTCCAGGGTAGTTGTAAGGATCAAGTGGTGATTAGCCTTTACCAAAATGGCCCAAGGTAGACACTTTAAAAATATTTAGTATCCTTCCTCTTCTTAGAAAAACAAAATTTAAGTACTGGGTGGATGTATTGGAGCTGGAAAGGCCATGAGAAGACACATAACAAAAGGATCAGGATCACAAAGCTAAGAAGTGTCTGAGGCTACTTGAACCCAGGATTTCCCATCTCTAGTCTTGGCTTTTAACCTCCTAATTCATCTAATTGCCACCTAAGCCCTTTCATTTTTTAATTGTAATTTTTAAAAATATTTTTCCATGTTTCCATGATACATTTTCTTTCCTGCCCCTTTTCTCTCCCTCCTCCCGGAGCCGACAAGCTATTCCACTGAAACCCCTTCATTTTTAAAAGCATCAAATTGGAGGACAGAAATGGGACATGAGGTGCCACAGAGCTCAGACCATGAGATCCAACCGCTTAATACCCAATTCATTTTATTCTAACACACTGAAGAAATGAAGTCCGGCACCAAATCATCTCTAAAGATTCAAGGTGAAAAAAGAAAAGAAAATCAAGGTGCTGCATTTTCTCAAGCAAGTTGATTATTCAGGCTCCAAGTAGAAAAGCTGCCTGGAAGGTGAGCAAAACCATAGCAGGAATCCGAAAGGCTAAGTCCCACACTCCGCAGGTTTCTCCAGCTCTGGGTTTTTTTTTTTCCCTTCTTCCTCCGTGGACCACGCAGGCTGGAAAAGTGACCAGCGTGACGGAGAAAGGAAGGTCCCAGCTCTCCTCAGCCCACACTTCCATCACTCTGCCGAGGGGCCCCTCGCCCCCTCCTCTGAGACACCTCCGCGGCTCCCTCCCACTCCTCCAAAGTCAAATAAAGAGCGAGACCAAGAGAGAAATAACACTCCTGCCTCTGGAAAGAAAAGTCCACTTTTCCCAGGAGCGGAGTAATAATGTTAATGGAAGGGAGGCCGGGAAAGAGGAAATGTTTCGCTAAACGTGGAGAATTTCTGGCCTGTGCCTTTCTGAGGCCCGTTTGTCAGGGGGAAAAGGAAATTGGTGGCTGGATGAAATCTGAGCTGGAGCAGCTGCCTTGCCTTAAGTGCAAGATGTTGGAGGCACACTGGAGCTTCAGTTTGGGGGAGAAGCCGGGGCCCAAAGCACGCTCCCCACTTCACACAGGGCCTAGCGGGCTGTGGTTTGAAGCTCGGTGTTCAGGTGATTAAAAAAGGGGTGGGGGGGAGAGTTTGAGGAAAACACCCTGACGAAATGTCATTTTCAGAGAGGGGAAAATAAAAGAGACTTCAGGCCTCTTGGTGTGTGACTAATAAAGAAGTTTTTGTGCCCGAGGAGCGCCAAGGCCAATCCCTTACACAACGCGGAGTAACACTATCTGAAATTAAATTCCGGCCTCCATTGAAAAACTGAGGATTTCAGGCCCCCAAATGCCTTTTATTTGGAAGAAATAGAGAGCCGAACACCCCACACCTCTGTTGATCTTACTATTTATAAAAAAAAAAGAAAAAGTTAACTAGTGGCCCTGTGCGTGGGCTAGTTTCCTCAGACCACCAGCTGCACTTAATAAGTAGCAAAGGATGAAGGAAGGGTTGTGGAGTCCAGGTCAAGGCTTGGCCAGTGTTTAAAGGGATAGAAATCTCCGAATGGCAGAGCTAAAGTCACTAACACAGTAGGAAAGGGCAGAGCTGGAAGGGATCTTAAAAATCGCCTTGGCCAAAGTCCTGCCAATTTTGTGAGGCCCAGGAAGGTGAGTGGGCCCCCATGCTCTCTGGTGTGAGTTATTTTCTTCTCTGCATTATGGGCATTCAAACGAGAATCAGGAGACTTGGTCAAGGAGACTTTTGTGACTGGCTCTGGGTCTCAGTTTCTCTTTTTGAAAAGTCTTAGGCTAGATGCTCTTTAAGGATCCTTTTATCCTTGACATTTATTAGTCTGATCCCATCTAATAGATGATCTCTAAGGATCCTCCTGTCTTTAACATTTATTAATCCAATCTTATCTAATAGATGATCTCTAAGGATCCTTCTTAACATTTATTAATCTGATCTTATCTAATAGATGCTCTCTAAGGATTCTTTATCCTTAATGTTTATTAGTCTAATTTTATTTCATAGATGCTCTCTAAGGATCCTTCTGTCTTTAACATTTATTAATCTGATCTTATCTAATAGATGATCTCTGAGGATCCTTCTATTTTTACATTTATTAACCTGATCTTATCTAATAGATGATCTCTAAGGATCCTTCTATTTTTAACATTTATTAACCTGATCTTATCTAATAGATGATCTCCAAGCATCCTTCTATTTTTAACATTTATTAACCTGATCTTATCTAATAGATGATCTCCAAGCATCCTTCTATTTTTAACATTTATTAACCTGATCTTATCTAATAGATGATCTCTAAGGATCTTTCTATTTTTAACATTTATTAACCTGATCTTATCTAATAGATGATCTCCAAGCATCCTTCTATTTTTAACATTTATTAACCTGATCTTATCTAATAGATGATCTCTAAGGATCCTTCTATTTTTAACATTTATTAATCTGATCTTATCTAATAGATAATCTCTAAGGATCCTTCCATTTTTAACATTTATTAACCTGATCTTATCTAATAGATGATCTCTAAGGATCTTTCTATTTTTAACATTTATTAACCTGATCTTATCTAATAGATGATCTCCAAGGATCCTTCTATTTTTAACATTTATTAACCTGATCTTATCTAATGGATGATCTCTAAGGATCCTTCTATTTTTAACATTTATTAACTTGATCTTATCTAATAGATGATCTCCAAGCATCCTTCTATTTTTAACATTTATTAACCTGATCTTATCTAATAGATGATCTCTAAGGATCCTTCTATTTTTAACATTAATTAACCTGATCTTATCTAATGGATGGTCTCCAAGGATCCTTCCATTTTTAACATTTATTAATCTGATCCTATCTAATGGATGATCTCCAAGGATCCTTCTATCCGTAACATTTATTAATCCAATCTTAAATGTTATCTTATCTATTCTAAGAAGCAATTATTAAGTCCCCCATAGGCACAAGGCTCTTTTTTAGACACAGGGAAAATAGAGACAAAAACCAAATTCCCCCTGCTCTTTCCATGAAGTCACATTCTTTGGGGTGAGGTATGATCCAGCATGCAAACAGATAAGAATGTATGTGATGCCTTGAGAACAGAGGGAAATTCATTCTTTTATAGTAGTTAGTTCTTTAAATAGCAAAGCATTGGAATTCAAGAAGTTTCTTAAAGAGGGTTCCTTGAAGTGGATGTGGTATGATGAGGTGAGCAGGGTGAGGCTGCTTCCAACAACAATAATACTCGTAGCTCACATTTATATAGTGCTTAGAAGGTTTATGAAGTTCTTTCCTCAATAATGCTGTAAGGTTAAGTCCTGTAAGCATAGTTATGCTCATTTGGTAGAGAAGGTAAACTGAGGCTTGGAGGTTTAAGGGACTTGGGTATTTCTGAACATATCTGGCTAATAAGAAAAGCCTTCAAAACCCCCCAGAGATGGCAAAGTATAGACTTGTTCTTTGCACTCCTATTTTCTCTTCCGTGGTCTCTCTTTCTTTGGGGGCCTTCGCCATCAGAGGAGACACCCTCATTTTTCTGACCTGAATCTGGCTCAGTCCTGGGCCCTGCAACTGGAAGTCTGGTCTTCGGCACATGTGAGAAATGAAAACACCACCTCAAACTGGTAGGTACGTGCTGTCTGGGTCGGAAACATTTCTTGACATGTAGTTAACCTGTCTCAGGGAGAAATTATAGCAGTGTCAGAGAATGACTAACAGACTTGTTCTGTGAGTGAGGATTTAATTTCTAACAGTTACGCTTACCTTCGTTTTTCTGGAGTTTAATTAAATATTTCTTGGGCATCTGCTTCTATTGCATATTTTTTGGGGATGGGGGGACCCTGGTATTTTTGCCTCCCATTCTCATGTGGACTTGGCTCAAGGCTACCGAGAGAAGGTTATAGTCTTCCACAAATTCAGTGTTGCAATGTCCTGATCCTGATATGTTTAATATTTAACTGACATTAAGTAAAAATAATAAGGAAAAATATTTTCTGGCTAGTGTGCCAATTATGTATTATTTCATTTGATAAATAAAACCTCTTTTGTGGTTAGCAAAGAAAATCACATTCGCTGACATTTGGGCTAGAAGGGCTGAGGTTGAATGGGCTCTTTAAACAATTTCTCTGTATCCATGTCCCTGTTCCAGTTCAGTGCGAACATATGGCATAGGCAGAAATTCTACTTACAGATGCCAGGCCATGGCCCAAATCTATAATAATGTTGTTTACTTTCACCAGTCCTGCAGGAAGGAATGTAGCCGCGTGCACTCAAATAACCTGAGGGACTCCCATTTTGCTTGCTTAATTCATCTGTCAAAACAGACGTCACATCAGAGAGAAACTGAGGGCTGCAGCTGCCAACCCAGTGTCCCAGACATTGATGGGATGTGTCCCATGCAGGGCAAGTTGTTTTATCTCCTGACCCTGTTACTGTGCTGCTTACATTAAATATCCATTTTTTTAAAAACCCTTACCTTCCACCTTGGAATCAATACTGTGTATTGGCTCCAAGGCAGAAGAGTGGTAAGGGCTAGGCAATGGGGGTCAAGTGACTTGCCCAGGGTCACACAGCTGGGAAGTGTCTAAAACCAGATTTGAACCCAGGACCTCCCATCTCTAGGCCTGGCTCTCAATCCACTGAGCTACCCAGCTGCCCCCTAAATATCCATTTAATAAGCATATAATAATAATAACAATAATATCTAGCACTTATCTAGTACTAAGCACTTATTAAGTACTTTAGAATTATTGCCTCAATAGATCCTCATAACATCTGGTAAGGAAGTGCTATTATTATCCCCATTTTACAGTTGAGGAAACTGAGGTAAGCAGAGATTTTTTTTTGACTTGCCAAAGGTAACACAAGTAACTAAGGCTATATTTGATCTTAAATCTATTTGATCAGTGCTCTAACCACTAAGGAATTATTTAGGGAACACATAGATGGAGGATGAAAGAGTACAGGATTTGGAACCTGGGTTTGAGTGTTGGCTCTGGTACTCACTTGTGTTATTTTGGACAAATTCTTTAGTTTTTTCCAGGCCTGTTTCCTCAGTTATAAAATGAGTTTAGAATAGATGACCTTTAAGATCCCTTTCAGCTGTGCCACACTTTCATTCTAGATCAAAAAGCTTGATTGAGAGACAGAGATAGACAGACAGATAGACAAACAGCTAGGTAGATAGATAATAGTAAATAGATGGATAGAGAGGGGAATGTATAAGTAGGTAGTTAGGTAGATAGATAGATGGATGGATGGATGGATGGATGGATAAATAGATAGATGGGTGGATGGATAGATAGATAGATGGATGGATGGATGGATAAATAGATAGATGGATAAATAGATGAATGAATAGATAGAGCATTTATTAAGTGTATATCATATCCCAGGCATTGTGCTCAACCCCAGGGATACAAACATAGTACCTGGAAGATAGCAGGTCCTTAATAAAACACTTGTTGACAAGCAAACAAAACAGTTTCTGTCTTCAAAGAACTTACATTGCAGTAGGAGATAACAATGTATTAAGGAAAATGCAGAAAGGGCAGGGGAGAAGGGAAAAAATAGAAGGTAGAGAAGGAACCTTGCTCAGGGACAAGCCAAGCTCTAAAGGAGGTTGGAGATGTCTAGAGAATGAGTCAAGGTGGAACTGAAGTGAGCTTGGCTAAAGTGCTTTAAGAAATGTCGATCTAGGATAGGGAGCCAGTAATTGGGAGAGTGGGCTTTAGAGTGGTGTTTATTCAGAATGGGAAGGAAATGGTTGAGGAGATGGAGAAATGAGAATGAGCATTTATATGGCACTTAAAGGTTTACAAAGCACTTTACAAATATTCTTATTTGATTCTCCCAATAGCTCTGAGAAGCAGGTTATTTATTATTAGCCCCATTTTATTGATGATAAAACTAAGACCAAGAGAGATGATTTTTTTTTTGCCCAGAGTCACCCAGCCAGTAAATGTTAGAGGAAGGATTTGAGGGTAATAAACACAAATAATGACAATACCCAATATTGTGGTCTAATACAGATGACTGCTGCTTACAGGGGGAGTTCAAGGAAGGCTTCAAAGAGAGCATAGCTCTTAGGTCTATAAAATGGCCCAGAGAACGGTCTAAGCAAAATAATAGAGGTAGGAAAATTTAGGATCTATTTGGGATGCAGAGAATAATCAATTTCCAATGGAATATAGAATACATACTCAGGTCAAATAGGTGGCATAGTGAATAGAGCACTGGGACTAAGGTCATAAGACTTCTCTTCCTGAGTTGAGATCTGTCCTGAGACACTTAATAGCCATATGACCCTAGGTAGGGTAGGTCACAAACTATTTGCCTCAGTTTTTTCATCTGTTAAAAAAAAAACAGAGAAGATAATGTATCTTTGCAAAGAAAATCCAGAATGAGGTCATGAAGAGTTGGACCCAACTGAAATTATTATAATTTTTTATTTGAAAATTTTAATTTGATTAATTAATTTAGGATATTTTCCTGACTGGTACCCTATCCATTGAGCCACCTAGATGCTTGGCAAATGGAAGATTCTTAATAAATGCTTATTGATTGATTGATCTTTACACTGATAATGGTTAGTCCTTCACAGTTGATCATCATATGATATTTCTTTTTATTTTTAAACCCTTATCTTCCATCTTGGAATCAATACTGTGTATTGGTTCCAAGGCAGAAGAGTGGTAAGGGCTAGGCAATGGCGGTTAAGTGACTTGCCCAGGGTCACACAGCTAGGAAGTGTCTGAGGCCAGATTTGAACCTAGGACCTCCCGTCTCTAGGCCTGACTCTCAATCCACTGAGCTATCCAGCTGCCCCAATATTTCTTTTAATGTATGCATTGTTCTGATTTTGCTTACTTCATTTTGCATCAGTTCATATAAGTCTTTTCAAGTTTTTCTGAACTCATCCTGTTTGTCATTTCTTAGGGTGTAAGAATATTCCATTATAGCCAGATACCACTTGTTCAGCCATTCCCCAAGTGATAGACAATCCTTTAGTTTCCAGTTCTTTGCCACTACAAAAAGAGCCACCACGAATATTTTGGCATAGGTAGTAGCCTGTCTTTGTAATCAACCTGTTTCATAACCTTCAGTATGTTACTTTACTTGCTTAAGGCTCCATTTTTTCATCAGTAAAAAGGGGACAAGCATACCCATACAGCCTATCTCACAGGGTCATTGTGGAGAAAGTGCTTTGAATATCTTTGAAATGCTATTGAAATAAGAGGATTTTTTAAGGATTGCTTTTACTATTATTTTTTATTATTATACCACAGTGCCTTTGCCCTTCCTTGAATAGGAAAATTCTTCCACCCCCCGAAGCATAAAAACAGACAGGCAGGCTCTTTCACCTGGCTGGACATCCTTAAGGACCAACCACCCATCCTCTTCCCATCTTAGATCTTGTGTTTATTGCATGCTCAAAACTAAACAAAACAAAAACTGAGTGCTGCTTGAATTGGCCTGGTAAGTGGAGGTTACAATTTTTAGTTAGCAGTGTGTGGCCATGTTATGACAGATAGAAAATATTTTACAAGTTGCTTTGCCCTTGAGACTGGGACTTTTCCAGGTTTGTTTGAGGGCTGAAGTGGAACGTTAGTTTCTAGCCAAGGAGAGGCTTTGAAAGGAGCAGGGAAGCAAAGCCAACTTTCTATGCTGACCCATTATTTTAGGGTGCTTGCAAACTCTTGTATCCTGGCCCTGAATTTTTTCTCCAGTTGACTGTCCAATCTATAGAGTTATGACATTGGAATGTGTCATTGCCAGAGGTTCCAAAGGAAACTAGCTGAAAGGAGCTCAAAGGGACCCTAGAATTACTCAGGCTCATATTTGTAGAATACATTTTAGTCCTAGAAGGGACTTTAGATACCATCTCACTTTAATCTTTTATTTTACATATGAAGAAATTGAGGAACAAAGAGATTGTGTCCAAGGTTATACAAGTAAAAGGGAGAGAGGAAGGAAGAAGCATTTATTAATCACTAATTATGTGCCAGATATTGTGCTAGGATTTAAAAAAAATGATTATCTCTTTCTGTCCTAACAGCAAAAATAGGAGCTAGGTGTTATTATTATCATTATATAATTGAGGAAATGAAGGCAGATAGATGTTAAGTGACTTGCCTAGGGTAATATAGCTAGAGAATTTCTGGGGGCAATTTTGAACTCAGGACTTCTTTGATTTCAGGTCCAGCACTCTTTTCACTATAGCACCTATTGGATAAGTAGATTTAAAACCAATTATACAGATTCTAAATCCTTGGTTCTTTGCAATATGCCACTCTACTTCTATCAGTGGAAATCTTTCTAGATATATATGGGATATGGCCAAGGTGGTAATGGGGGACTGTAAATTTTAGATTTTCTACCCTCATTAGTTTTAAAAATCCTAACTAACAGGAATGTATACACCCCTACTTAAGGATTAAGTGTTGAGGAGAATGGCCTATGACAGACATGTGCTAGCAAGTGACAAATAAGATACAACTGACAGACCCCCTGGGCTGTCCTAAGTCAAGCTTAAGCTACTACTGGTACATGTGAGATGCAGGAAGTGATGTAAAAAAAAGCCTATATATTCATATCACTTCCTCTTGCTATTCTCTTTGGTGGTGGAGGTGTTGAGCTCTGGGGCTCTCTTTCATGGAGACATGGCTTGTGGCAGTGTGCTGGATGTCTTGGCATGCTTGCAGCTCTTGTCCGTGTTTGGCAGTGAGCGTCCTTGGTGAGGTGACTGGGAGAAGCTCAGTAGTGTAGGTCAGGTAAGGTGTCTTCCCTGAGCTCTCTTGGAGTTTAGGCTGATTCCTCTTTTTTTCCTTTACTTTTCCAACATTATCCTCTTAGGAAGCCAAGCTAGTTTTTATCTCCTGAGGAGACCTCATGCCTGAGTTCTCTGAACTCCCCTCGGCTTAGGCGAGGCCAGAGAAATCTTATACCACTTTCCCTTTCTCTTCTTCTTAATTCCTTCCCTCTATATTAATTGAACCACCATAAAATTCCCAAACTGACTTGAGTATTTTTATTGGGATTGAATTAAATCCCTGGCCACTATTAGGATAATATATTAGTCAAAACCCCTAAATTTACTCCTTACAGGACAAACTCAGAATCTAAAAGTATCTCCATGGGTAAGGTCAGTAGACTGTGTTTCATGAGGTATTATTTAATAGAAATAATAGAAAATCCTACATGAGTTTTTTTTTAAAAATCATTTGCATAATCAAGTATAATTGACTTTGCTACTAAAAGCAATGCTATGATCTAGGACAATTCTGAGGGTTTTATGAGAAAGAATGCTATCCACATCTAGAAAAAGAAAGATGGAAGTAGAAGTCCAATAGAAAATATATGATCTGTCAGTTGTTTATATGGGTATAGGATTTGGGGTTTTGGTTTTAAAAGATTACTCTTTTATAAAAATGAATAATATGGAAATAGCTTTTGAGGGATAATACATGTATAACCCAATGGAAAAAATAATAAAATTTTAAAAAGTAGGAAAACTTCTAGACAAAATGTATTGGAGGAAAAAAAAGACCTCAATGTTTTGTTTTTAAAAAACCCTCACCTTCCATCTTAACATCAATACTGTGTATTAGTTATAAGGCAGAAGAGTGGAAAGGAATAGGCAATGGTGGTTAAGTGACTTGCCCAGGGTCACACAGTTATAAAGTGACTGAAGCCAAATTTGAACCCAGGACCTCCTGACTCTAGGTCTGAGTCAATCCACTGAGCCACCCAACTGCACCCTCAATGTTTTCATGGACAATATACTTAGCATGAGTCAAAAATATGGCAAGAGAGCTAAAAAAGCTTTTGTGCCCCTAGTTGGCAAAATCAGAGACAGAATGCTCAACATTCTCATTTTACAGATGGTGAGAGAAGTTGTGATTTACCCAATATCAACCAGAAGGAGGATCTACTTTTATTCCAATTCTACAAATGTGCTGGGTTTGGGGAGAGGAGACTAAAATGGAGAGTTGGGTCCTCAGGGACCTTACATTCCACTGTTAAATGCACATGTGTTACTTGGGAGGTAGGGAATAATCCTTTAAACCATTATGAAGGCTTAACTCATCAACAAGAATTAGTTTGTCAAATGCTCTGGGCCTTAAGCAAATGGATAATTGAGTTTTTCTGGGAGGTGAGTTCCAATCAATCAGTAACCATTTATTAAGTGCCTACTCTGTGCCAAGTACTATGCCAAGTCTGGGGATACAAAAAGAGGCAAAAGGCAGTGCCTACCATCAAGGAACTTCTAAACTAATGGGGAAGATAACGTACCAAAAATGTATATAAAGTATATATAAGTATATATATATATATATATATATACATATATATATATTTTTTTTGTAAATGTACATATAGGATAAATGGGAAATGGCAGCGGGGGAAGGCACTGGAATTAAGAGGGATTAGAGAAAGCTTCCTGTAGAAGGTGGGATTTTAATTGGGTTTAAAGTAAGCCAGGGGGTAGTTGAATTGGAGGAGGGAGAACATTCCAATATGAGGGACAGCCAGATAGGAGAAAGGGATTTGAGAAAGGTGTGTGTGTTTGGGGGTACAGGTAGGGTGGAGAGGGGAGGATGAATTTGGGTGACCTGCCTTTGAGGGGAAGGAAAGAAAGGTAACCTGGGCAAGTCACTTAACCCATAACTCTTCTACCTTGGAACCATTATACAGTATTGATTCTAAGATGGAAGGTAAAGGTTTAAGAAAAACAAATAAACAAACTCATAATGAATTTTACCACTTCATAGTTAGAAAAAAGAATTGAGTCCTTTTTATTCCACTCTAATCACCCCAAACTTGATTATTCATTCATGGAATATCTATTAAGGTCCTACTCTATTCAAGGGAATTTAGACCTGGGCTGGATACAAGTAGAGGGAGGATCCTGTCTACAAAGCTCTCTACCAGTGCTGGCCGGCATCTCCTTTACAACTTATAGAAATGTAGAGTGTTGCCCAGATCACTTAGAAGTTTAGTGACTCTCTTCCTAAATTATCCTTGTATAATCCCTAGTATCTAACAGTCTGATCTATACTATGTTAGATACTAGGGATTATACAAGGATAAATAAGAAAGAAACAGTTCTTTCTTGGTGAGCATACAGTCTCATATAGATTTGATGACAATTTTACATTTATCTCTAGATAAATTTAATTAATAACTACTCTAAAGTCATAAAGTATTTTAAAGTTTGCAAAGTGCTTTATAAAGAAAATCTCATTTAATATTTACAACAACCCTGGGAGATGGGTACAGTTATTATCTCCATTTTATAGATGAAGAAACTGAGGCAAGCAGAAGCTAAGTGACTTGTTCAGGGTCACAAGAGAATTAAGTGTCTGAGTCTGGATTTGAATTAAACTCTTCCTAACTCCAGGTCCAGTCCTCTTTCCACTGAGCCACTAAGTGCCAAATGAAATATGAAATGAATTGAAGGGTAGACCAAGGAGCTATGAGATTAGATGAAAGAGACATCATTTTTGGCTTGGGGCTCATGGTGGAGCGAATTTAGCAGGGAAGCCTTTGTGGAGAAAATGGAATTTGTGTTGGGCATTGAAGGATGGGTAGCATCCACAAAAGGAACTGCTTTGGCAGAAAACTGAAGTGGGGTCGGAGCCCATGGAGGATGACTGTCAAATACTGAGAGGCTACCCTGGAAGCCTACAGCTTCCAGCCTAAGAAAAATCACTCACATTTTCCAGACCATGCCTAATTTCAGCCATGATTTATAAGATCAAAACACCTTGGTGATCAAAAATGGGCAGTTCTTATATGGTTCTAATTGTTTTCTGCTTTGAGACCAGTTGGATCCAGCTTCATCCAGCCTGTTACACACAAGAAATCCAAAGCATTCATTCTTGAACTTTCTAGAAATATGTATATGTATATATATATATATGTATATATATATATGTATATATATATATATATATATATATATATATAATTTCCTGCCAGGTTCTAAGCATCTCTTTTACTGTAATGGTTTCTTTGTTTTGGGGAAGCTTTGCTAACCTTTCTCCCACCCCTCTCTCTTGACTCTTATACCCCTCCTGGGCCCCTCATTTTAAAGAGATGTTCATCCAAACATGCCCTGCTATATTAATTTCAGGTCAGTTGCTTAATATCAGATATAATGCCCACTCTCCCCTGAAAATCTGGTGTGCATTGACAAATTTCCCTCCAGCCTCCAAGACAATGAGCCATTATGACAAAGCCTAGAGTTAGCCGTTTTCTGTGACTTTTCTTTGGATTCAGAAGTGTGCTTTTGGCCCCTAGGATCTTGACTGTGTAGTTCAATGCCTATCACTGGGAAACTATTTCAATAGGCTTGTGGTCTTGGGAAATATGTTCTATTTAATTCACTGCAGACAGTGGCCTAGGGGGATAGGCTGCTTACAACGTGTTTTAATTTTTTTTTAAATTTCATTTGCTTGGCTGAATTCATTTAGAAAAATGATATAAGGTAATTAGACATCTGTGTGCAGAACCTACCCATAGGACCATCCAGGTATGTCTGGGTTCAGAGGACGTCTGACACCTGAACTATATAACACAGGGGAATTGGCAGTCAACTTCACCCCATCATCCACTCTGGGGATCAGCTCGACCCCATCAGATTGAAGATTATATGTTGCAATTTCAGACTAGGTAGAGTAACTATATAATCTTTCCTGTATAAGTAGAGGTCCCAGCAGCAGAGCAGCATGGAAACCGAAGAATGGACTACTTGTTTTGAGGTTGGTCAGCTTTCTCTGATTCACTAAGACTCTTCTGAACTCCTGGAGACTGCATTGTTAGACCCCAAAGATGTTTCTGTGAATTCTGATTCTCTTCTTTACTCTTCATGGGCCCTTGGACAAATCATTCCACCATGTCCTCATCTGTAAAATGCAGAGGGTTGGACTAAACCAGCGATTCTTAATGTAGGGACTGAGAACTTGTTTATAAAAAATATTTTGATAAGTGCATTTCAATGTGACTGTTTTTCTTTGTAAGCTCACATACTTTATTTTATGCATTTAAAAAATCATTCTGATAAGGGATCCATTGGCTTCCGTAGACTTCCAATGGGGTCCAGGACCCATAAAAGGTTAAAGAATTTTTGAGGATGATCTTTCAGTTCCTTCTAGCTCTAAATTCCATAGCTCTTAGACATGTTTCTTTTTTTTTTCTTCTTAGAGGCAACAGAATACAATAGAAAGAATGATGGTTTTCATAAGATGTTTTGTAATAATTCAGATAATGCTATAAAATTTATAGATGACAAAAAGTTGGGAGGGATGGCTAATATATTGGATGACAGGCTGGAAGCCAAAAAAGAACTTGACAGTTTTGGTAACATTGGGCCAAATGAATTGAGCTGAAATTTTAAAGAAATAAGTGTAAAGTCCTATACTTAATTTAAGAAAAACCAGTTCCATAAATACAGAGTGAGGGAGATATGAGTAGATAGCAGTTTTTATGAGAAGAGGTATTTGGAAGAATATTAAGGGAAATGCTGAAAAAAAATGTGAAGGAGGTGGGCCTACCAGTACCAGATCTCAAACTGTACTATAAAGCAGTGGTCATCAAAACAATATGGTACTGGTTAAGAGACAGAAGGGAGGATCACAGGAATAGACTTGGGGTAAATGATCTTAGCAAGATAGTGTATGATAAACCCAAAGATCCCAGCTAATGGGACAAAAATTCACTATTTGACAAAAACTGCTGGGAAAACTCGAAAACAGTATAGGAGAGATTAGGTTTAGAGCAACATCTCATACCCTACACAAAGATAAACTCAGAGTATGAGTGAATGACTTTAATATAAAGATGGAAACTGTAAGCAAATTAGATGAACACAGAATAGTATACCTGTCAGATCTTTGGGAAAGGAAAGATTTCAATACCAAACAAGAGTGAGAAAAAAGTACAAAATGTAAAATAAATAATTTTGATTACATTAAATTAAAAAGGGTTTGTACAAACAAAAACAATGCAACCAAAATTGGAAGGGAAGCAACAAATTGGGGAAAATATTTATAACTGTCAAAGGTCTAATTACTCAAATATATAAGGAGCTAAATCACGTCATTCCCCAGTTGATACATGGGCAAGGGACATGAATAGGCAATTTTCAGATCAAGAAATCAAAACTATCAATAAGCACATGAAAATTGTTCTAAATCTCTTATAATTAGAGAAATGCAAATCAAAGCAACTCTGAGGTATCACCTCACACCTAGCAGATTGGCCAACATGACAGCAAAGGAAAGTAATGAATGCTGGAGGGGATGTGGCAAAGTTGGGACATTAATGCATTGTTGGTGGAGTTGTGAATTGATCCAACCATTCTGGATGGCAATTTGGAACTCTGCCCAAAGACCTTTAAAAGACTGCCTTCCCTTTGATCCAGCCATACCACTGCTGGGTTTATACTCCAAAGAAATCACAAGGAAAAAGATGTGTAAAAATATTGATAGCCACACTTTTTGTCTTGGCAAAAAATTGGAAAATGAAGGGATGCCCTTCAATCAGGGAATGGCTGAACAAATTGTGGTATAAGTTGGTGATGGAAAACTATTGTGCTTAAAGAAATAATAAACTGGAGGAATTCCATGGGAACTGGATCAACCTCCAGGAAGCAAAAGGAGAAGAACCAGGAGAACATTGTACACAGAGACTGATATACTGGGGTACAATCAAATGTAATGGACTTCTCCATTAGTGGCAATGCAGTGATCCTAAACAACCCAGAGGGATCAATGAGAAATAACACTATCCACATTCAGAGGAAAAACTATGGGAATAAAAAAACCAAAGAAAACCAACTGTTTGATTACATTGGTGGATAGGGATATGATTGGGGATGTAGACTCTAAATGATCACCCCAGTGCAAATATCAATTATATGGAAATAGGTCTTGATCAAGGACACATTTAAAACCCAGTGGAATTGCACCTTGGCTACGGGAGTGGGGTGGGAGAAGGGAAGGTAAAGAATCTGAATCATGTAATTATGGAAAAGTTTTCTTAATTAATCAATAAAATTAAAAAAAAAAAGAAATCACCGAATAGCCAGTGGCTTAAAAAAGAAGAAGAGGTGTGTTTGGGTACTTTTCATTGAAGCAAAGCACTAGAAATCAAGTGAGTGATTATTATTTGTGGAATAGCTAATACAATGGGATTCAGGAGCTTAATGGTATATTATGCTGTAAGAAATGAAAAAAGAATACAGAGAAGCATTGGCAGATTGATATGAACTGATTCAGGAATGAAATAACCTTTAAAAAAAAGACAATACAAAGTGAAAGGGAAAGGAAAGAAACTGAACAAGGTTAGCCCTGGAGAAGAGTAGAGAAAATGTACTGTTCCTCCTTTGTTTCATCCCAGACATGGGGTTGCCCTCTAGAAAGCAGTGTATGGAACTTAGAGCTACAGAAATATGAACGTCATAATAATAATAATAATAATAATTTATTATTACTATTAAATGAATTACAGATAGTATTAGAAAAGAGTATAATTGTGGTATGACAATACCTCAACACTTCCTTCCTCCTTCCCTGGTATAATCTTCTAAAATTCAGAATAGCTTTCTTAGGTGGATTTCTCTGAATGAAGTTCCCACCTATGACTCCCCTTATATTTCTTCTCCAGTCATTGTCATGGAGAGAGCTGCTAATGCCAATGGAATGGGACCTGAGTGGTTTACCTGGAGGGCAGCTAGATGCTGTAGTGAATAGAAGGCTGGGACTAAAGTCAGGAAGACCTGTGTTCAAATGAGACCACAGATATTTTCTAGCTGTGTAACTGGGAGCAAGTCATTTAACCCTGTTTACCTCATTTTCCTTATCTATAAAATGAGCTGGAAAGGAAATGGCAAACCACTTTAGTATCTTTCCTAACTAAAATCATAATGAGGTTATAAAGAATCAGACATGACTGAAGCAATTGAACAGCAGCAAAATTTACCTGGGGCTTCTTAAAACCAGTGGGTAAAAGCAATGCTTCAATTCTGAAATCTCTCAAATGGAAGGCCAGCAGGCAAGTAGTTCAGTTTATTATTGTGTTGAAAAGAGCCCCAAGGAATGTGGCTAACTGGTTGGCTGACTAAAATCCATTTAAGAAAATTAACCCCACTATATTTGAAATGCTTGGATTTAGTGTGGGGGCATGAGCTGAAAAGTACATATAAGTACTTAAAAAGCCAAAGGCTGGATTAATGGTCTCCATATGCCATGAATTCCCAGTATCTTTGTCCTGGGTGGGCTTATCAAACTGCTTATGATAACAAAAGTTGGGACATTTCAAAGGATCGATTTTCGGAGACCCTGAGATCTTTTAGGGGGAATTTCACTCAAGCCTCTGCTGAGAAAATATTGCTCTCTTCCTTATGTCTTTGATTCTCATGCATTAGTCTTCACATTTTTCTTCCTTTTACCCTTTGACAGTAAAACGGGGCGTTTTGTGGGAAATATCCCTGTAAAGGAAACTGATTTATAACTCCATTTGGGAGTAAAATGATCTTTGATGATCTTCAAATCAGGCGTTGTGGGGGGTCGAAGGCAATAAGAGGTAGGGTAGCCTGTCTAGGCTGACAGTGTTAAACGAACTGCTTTTTCCTAGGGGGGAGACATTTCACCTCTATCCATACAGGAACATGAAGTAAAGGGGGGGAGCAATGGACTGGTCGATTTTGACTATAGTAGACAGATGACTTGAATCATTCAGGTAAGACAAATAAAAACTTGGCCACCTAGAATGCTAATGAATCGAGGATTCTGGGTAATGGATTATTTTGGTTAGCTGAAGGTAACCCAGAAAATTCCTTTTTTGTGGCTCATATTTACTTCAATACTTTAAGTCCAAGATCTGTGATTTTGCCGGTGGGGGTAGCCCCTTCCCTGTCACAGGTCATATAGCCCCTGTATGCCTTAGTAGATGGTCTTTGCAAGTTAATGTGGCAGAAAAAAAAATTAATCACCTTGTAGCCAAGCTGTTGGAGAGCCTCTCTTCACTTAGTAGACTAATCCTCGGGTGACAGATACATAATGGACCACAGGCCCACATGTGAAGCTATTACAGCTGGGTTGGACCTGTTAAGATCCCTGATATAGTCCCTGAAAATACAAGGTGCCCCTGACAACAAGGCAAGGCATGAGAAAAGTCTATTGTGAAGGAGAAAGAGAGCTGCTCTAACCTTTCTGAATCAGTCCTCTGATTTTTTTTTTCTTTCTTAAAGTTTAGCAGGGTCAATAGAAACTCTGCGAGTCATGGGTTCTTAACCTGGGGATCATGAGCTTATTTTTTTTAAAGTTATAACTTAAAAAGATATGTATATATTTCAATATAATTGGCTTTGAAAAAATCTTGTATATTTTATTCTATGTATCTAACAATGTGATTCTGAGAAGGGGTCCACCAGACTGCCATAGAAGTCCAAACAAAAAAAGGTAAGAACCCTGCTAAATGTTCTCTCTTCTTCCATTCCCCCAAGAATTCACAAGCAGTCTTTTTCCCGAGTAAGCCTTCTTTGGGTAGTAAGAAGGCCAGATTCTTCTTAAAGGCTTGGATGGTTTTTTTTTCCCTTTCTCTAGGTTTAAGTTTTCCTTCTCTGAAAAATAAGGACTACATGGTCTACATGGTCTTTTCCAGCTCCTTGAGATTTTCAGGTTCAGATATATACACACATTATATGTAATATACACAACAAATGTATGTATACATGCCTGTATACAATTTTTTATTATATGATATACATATTGTACATAATGTAACATGTACTATTTTATGGTTTACATACATAATCCTCATATCATTTCTACAGCACAGTGAGGCAAGCAGTCAAATACAGTGTTATTATCCCCATTTTATGGATAAGGAAGTTTGACCCACAAAGTTAACTAACTTGCTTGCAAAGTTAAGCTAGTAAATACAGACCTGGAGTTTCTGATTCTTAGGATGTAGCTTTCTAACTCTGACTCTACTTTCACCAGTAGATGATCATTTTTTCCTCTGTATGCCTCAATTTCTCCTGTAGCAAAATAAGAGAGTTGGACTAAATCATCTCTAAGGTCTCTTTCCATCTTTGATGATCTATGAACTTCTAGGTTGGTGGTTAGGGTGAGGGGAGGGATCAAATTATCTCACTGCCCTAAAGTGCCTTTGCCCTCTCTGATTCATGGGTGAGCCTTGTAATTTCTTTCCATTGTTTTCCAAGAAAACATTATTGATAATTAATTACCTGACTCCTCTTCCTCCCCCATTCCCTGTAAAATGGGTAAGTGATGAGGGGAGGTTAGAAAGGTGATGGATGAAGACAGAAAAAAATAATAAAATGACGGCTTTTGCTAGTGGCTAGTTTTGCCCTTCCTTGGAAATATGCCTTGCTCAGCAATTGGGGCTGGCTCTGAGATGCAGACAAAACAAGCCAAAGAAAAAATAATTCACCCTGGCCAGAGAGGACTTCAGGCAGGGTGTGGTTGGGAACCCTGGTGATTTTTGCCAGTGAGGAGTTGCCTCTTGAACTTTTGGCTTTTCATCTTTGTTCAGCTGTCAAAGGAAGAGCTTGGCTAAATGGTCTCTTTTGTTTTCTCATGTGAAAAAGGTGGGATTTAACTAGATAATCTCTTAAATTCCCTTCCAAATCTAAATCCTACAATCTCTCCCAAAATGCCAAATTTCTTTGATTTTATGAACATGACAATCTTTTGATACATACAGAGTAAGGTACAAGGGGAAAGGTCCTTCTCAAATATTATTAACAATAAATTATTATTAGCAGTAAGTAAATAACAATAATTATTAATAACAATGCTAGGTTACAACTTAGCTTACATTTGATCTTTACTAAAAGCTATGAGTCAGAGTATAGAAATATTATTTTTATTTTATATATGTGAAAAATGAGTCCCAGAGAGGGTATGTGAATTGCCTAGCCTACTAGATGATACAATGGATAGACTAAAGGAGGCAGAGTAAGGAAATCCTGAATTTGAATTCTGCCTCAGATATTTATTAGTTGTGTGACTGGATAAGTCACATCCTTCTACCATTTTACAGGATTATGGTAAGGATAAATATATATATGAAGTAAAATAACATATAATTTATAAAAATTGATTGTTATTAGCTATTATCAATAGCTGTGTCTTATTCTTTATAACCTCGATTGGAGTTTTCTTGTCACAGTTACTAGAGTGGTTGGCCATTTCCTTCTCAAGCTCATTTTACAGGTAATTAACTGAGACTAACAGGGTTAAGTGAGTTGTCCAGTGTTCCATACTAAGTGTCTGAGGCCAGATTTGAACTCAGGAAGGAAGATGAGATTTCTTAAAGCCAAGTTCAGCGTTCTATCCACTGTGCCACCTAGCTATTAATGATAGCTTCTTGTACCAGCAGTAGAGGTGGCTCCCAGGCTTGTGCTTTGCTTTCCCCACTACATGACATTACCATTCACTGAATTAGGCAATCAAACATCATTTATAAAATTCCACTTTATATGCCAGTCACTAGGTATATTCTAGGAACACCAATACAAAGAGGAAAATGAAGGGGTTCTTGGGGTGAAGGAATTGTTGGATTCTACTTGTGTGATGGGAGGAGGGGAATTCAAGAAGTTCATAGAGAAGTAAATGCAGGATATATACAGGATTCTGTTTTCTGTTTTAAGTATTTTTAATACTCACATGAGGATGTACCGTATTTTGATTCCAGCTAAGATGAAGGTACCAGAAATAATACTAGAGATAATGAAATAGAAAGGGGAGATCCTGGTGGGCATAAAAAAAAAAAAAAATCTCTGATACCTAAGAAGGGATTCTAAAACTAGGAGTAACCCAAGTCCATATGAATAAGCAAGCAGAGATAATAAAATTGCCTCAGGGCTTAGACTACTTCTGTGGCTGGAGCCCTAGCCATTCATTTTGCCTAAGACCCAACAAGAATTTGGGAAATGGAAATGTACAGTTAGGGGAATTAGGCTGCCCAGTGGAGAGAGTGCTGGCCCTGGGGGTCAGGAGAAGCTGAGCTCAAACTTGATCTCAGACACATCCTAGCTGGGTGATCCTGGGCAAGTCACTTAACTCTGTTTGTCTCACTTTCCTCATCTATAAAATGAGCTGGAGAAGGATAATGGCAAAAAGAGAGGGATGCCACTGAAATGACTCAAACACAACTGGATGGTTATCCACACTAAGTAATGGTTGTAGTCTCTCAGAGATGGAATCCAGTTTCAAAACTAGGAAGAATTAGAGAACAAAAAAGGTGACATCTCTCTCCACCCCAATATTTTCTCTCACGATATATTTTTATACATTTATGTATGTACACAGAAAAATATAGAGATATCATATATAAAATCTATATATACATATGTACACATTTATATCACCATATATACATATATATCAAAATCTCTCTCTCAAATATCTGCCATTAGAATGCAGACCCTTTGCCCAAAGGAATGTTTTTTTTTCATTTATCACTTTTGTATCCCTGATATTTATGACAATGCCTGACACATAATAAATGTTTCCTGATTGGTTTATATCTTAGCGACTTCATTAGACTGTAAGTTTTCTACAATCAAGACTTTCCCTCCTTCCCAGCCCTTGAGGACACAGAGTTAAGGCTTCATAAATATTTTATTTAATAAATGGAAATATCTCATTCTTTGTATACGTATCCCCTGGCCCAGCACAATGCCTAGCAGAGATGCAAATAGATTAATAGATTGATGAATGAAGAATATTCTAGATAATGGAAGCCATTGAGAAGGTGCCATCTTTCGCCTATTCTCTCGCCTCTTCTGTATGGAGCAATTTATTAAAAGTGTTTCTGAATCTGAAAGGGGTACAATTAGGTCAACTGATTTGCCTTTGACTCTGAGCACTTGCTCTCCGTTCTGCGTGAGTTTGTTGGGTGAGGATTTCTTATTACACTGTAAAATTAGTCTCTTATTAAAGGTTTAAAGGACTTAGAAGGGAAGGCAGAGGGAGACTGCAGGACATGGGGGTTGGGGAGAAGGAACAGGCAGGAAGGCATGAGAGGAGGGAGAGACATTGGAGAGAGCCGTGTTTATGGAGTAATAAAAGAAACATTATGTTTCAATCCTTAGCTAAGTGGCTCTACATACATACAGAAGCCAATCTGCTGGCCTTCTAATTCAGAGTGTAATAAATACTAATACCATAAAGGGGCCTGTTTGGAACAATCAGAGAGCCTCTATCTCACTGTAATCAAAGCCCCCAGTAAAACCCCCATCTCCCTTGTGCCCACAAGCAAAATAAAATCCACTTTAGGGCCAGACAAGCCTGAGAGCCTCAAGAATCTTTTCCCCCTGCTGCTGGCTGCTGCTGTCTCTGTCCTGAAGCCACCTTCTTCCCAACTATGAGGGTTCATCTCTCCTTGAACTTACTCTGGGAGCTGCACTTTCTCTGGGGCCATTTTGCAAATCCCAGGGGTTAGCCCCTCCCTCTCTCTGCCTCCCTTTCACAGAGGTTAAGGTCCTGTCACCAATGAGGCTGAGCCAGGAAACAGAGAAAAATCCCTCCCTTTTATGAGGGGTGATGGGGAAAGTGGGAATGAATGCCTGTAATATTGAATAGGGGCCATTTCCTTTCCTTCCTCCCTTCCCTGATAAACTAGTTTCTTTATTCTAACGATGGCTCCCCAAATTGAGCCTGAGATTCCCCTTCTCAGGCTGGCTTCCCATCAGTCCCAGAGGAACTCTCCTTTGCAAATTTTTCCTTTCTTTTTTACACATACCCAAATTACTTCCCGATTTGTACTTCAGTTTCTTTATCTGGAAATTAATGGAAATTGGACAAGATTCAATTCATTGGGTATTTATTAGACTATTAGGTGACAGACCCTGTGCTGGGGAATACTAAAAATACTAATACTAATAAAAAAACCTAACTTATATAGCACTTTTAAGGTTTACTAAATGCTTTATACAAGTTTTGTCCTCAGAACAACCCTGTGAGGTAAGTGCTACTCTTATCTTCATTTTATAGATAAGGAACCTGAAGGGAGAGTTCAAATGATTTGCCAGAGGTCACACAGTCTAAGACATGATGGGAACGGATGTCTTCCTGACTTTAAGGCCAGTGCTCTCTATCAGGATTCTTAGGTGGTGCAGTGGAGAGAGTGCCAGAGCTCTGAGTCAGGAAGTTCAAATCTGGCCTCAGACACTTATGAACTATGTGACCATTGGCAAGTCACTTACCTCTGTTTGCCTCAGTTTCCCCATATATAAAATGAGCCAGAGAAGGAAAAGGCAAACAACTCCAGTAGCTTTGCCAAGAAAACTTCAAATGGGGTCATGAAGAGTCAGATAACACTGAAATGACCACCATCAACAATTCTCTATCGACTTTGTCACCTAGGTGCCACTGACAAAAATAAAACAACTCCATCCCTCAAGAAGACAAGAAAAACAGCTAAACTTAAAAATAAATCTGGAAAAATTATAGAATAATTGCAAAATCACTTCTTAGAGGAAGAACATTGGTTTAATAGAAAGGATAATTTGTTCAACAATAATAATGTGTAGTAGTAGTGGTAGTCATATTTAAATAATGCCTACTATGTGCCAGATCCTAGGCTAAATATTTTACAAATAGCCCATTTGATCATCACAAGAACCCTGGGAGTTGAAAGCTATTATGATCCCCATTTTATAGAGGAGGAAGGACAGAAATCCATGAGGGTACAATGGAAAAGTCAAGGAGAGTGGGAAGGATGTGGTCAACATGAATGGGATTGGAGCAGGGAAATGAAGATCAGCTTAAGTCTCTACCAACCCACAATGACAAAGATTCTGAGCTCCTAGAACCTATTCTAACTCTGGATCCTAGGGTCTATGGTCTATGGTTCTAATATGGAAAGATACAATAGTTGAATTGAGAGTCAGAAGCTATGGATTAAAATCTAAGCTTTATTTCTTAATTGTGAGACCAAAGAAGAATCATTTAATCCTTCTACCTCTTGACGTCTCAGTTTCCTTTTTTTTTAATAAAATGAGAACAAATGGATTAAATCGGTGGAGTCAAATTAAAATAGAAATGGGGCCATGGCCACCATGTGTGCTTTGCCAGCAGCATATTGACTTAAAAACTGCATATCAATATTCTATTCTATTCTATTTATTTTGTTAAATTTTACCCAATTACATTTTCATCTGGTCCAGACCATCCTCATCTGGTAGGCTGCCTGTTTGACACTTCTGGACCAGATGGTCTTTAAGGACTCTTCTAATTCTAAAAGTCTCTGGATTTCCTTTCACTTTTTTCCCCTCTTTCAACTCTAAGGGTCTCTAGGGGTGCACTGGGTTCAATGGCATAGGACATATGGATTTCATTGCCAAAAATAGCAAGGGGATGGCAGTTGAATTTTCTGCTGACCTTTCACTGAGTAATCCTGTGTATATTGCTTAACTATGTTAATTAGTATTGGTCCAGTGGCCCCCTGTCTCTCTGTCCTGTCTCAAGGGAAGTTAGAAGTTTTGTTTTTTTTTTCCTCTGTGGTGAAGCAGATCGCACCAGCTCAGTGTCACAGTGGATGGGGAATTGGGCCCAAAGTCAGAAGGACTTGTGTTCAAATCTAGCCTCAACTGTGACCTAGGTCAAGTCATTTAATCTCAATGAGTTCAACTTGGAAGAGGGGATAATAATAGCACCTACCTCACAAAGTTGTGAGGATCAAATGGACTAATATTTGTAAAGATCTTAGCACAGTGCCTGACATAGTAGATGTCCTATAAATGTTTATTTCCTTTTTTTCCTTTATCATCACTGGCTGCCAATTCCCTTGGCCATTAAGCTCCGATTGCCCTAGTTTCAAGTCCAGTAATCAGTACCTACCATGTGGAAAGCAGAAGGAAAGAACTTGGGACTTTGGCTTGACTCTTGAAGCTGTTTTTTTTTTTTACAGTGCGTTATTTCACTTCCTCTCAGTCATGCCCAAATTAGATACTCTAGGGACTCTTTGTGAGTAGCAAAAGAAGTACTGTTGTTATCCAGTGGTGACCAATTCTTCATGACTCAATTTGGGGTTTTCTTGACCCAGATACTGCAGGGGTTTGCCATTTCCTTCTCCAGCTCATTTGGCAGATGAGGAAACTGAGGTAAACAGGGTGAAGTGACTTGCCCAGCATCACA